>NW_025765372.1:0-186674 GCF_003918875.1 Haliotis rubra | reverse complement strand
CCCGCGCCGCCGCGTTGCAGCCACAGACATCCCGTTCCCGCCGCCATGCCAGATATACTGCGCTGCCAGCTTACAGAGATAGCGGTCCTACTGCCCGGCCGGTCATATCCCCGTGCCGTTGTAGCCATTTATATCCCGTCCTGCCGCCATGTCAGATATATTGTGTTAGCCTTTACAACAATATATCTACGCAATAGGGAATAGATTATGCTTAACAACAGAACAGAAACCGAATCGTAATAAGATCATCATTTCAGCAACACAATATATTTAACATGGTTATAATTATCATCTTCTATGCTTCTAGCGCTCCAGAACAGGAATTAACTCGCGTCAATATACTTCAACTCCTGGAACAGATTTTCTATGTTAACGACAGAATATGGGAATTGAATCGGGCATAAGCATCACCGAATGCGCTTCCAGCAACGACAATATACTAACAGTTAGCAGCATCATCATCTTCATGTTTAGCACAACGACAGAATATACCATCCCGCATAAGATCATTTTCTTAGCAACGACAATATTACACCGACCAGATTCTATGCTTAACAGAATATGACATCCCGGCAATACTTGTTTCTAGCAACACAGAACAGGACTAATCCGGAAGATCTCATTTCTATGCGCCAGCAACACGCACTAACTCCGAAGCAATTAACTGGCATAAAGATCAACATGGCGAACATAATAACCTCATCAATTATCTTGCCAACACATCAATATGGAATCTGGTATCAGACATGGCATTTAGTTAAATACTTAACTCCGGCACAGATTCTGATAGCTCTTTTCTAGCAACAATATAATTAACTCCGCGTATTCTGGCATCAATTTACAAGTTTACCAACTATTAATATACTAACCTCGCATTAAGATCACTGATTTTAGTTTAGCAACAGAATAGGGATTCACCTGGAAATAAGATACCACGAATTAATCTCCATATAACAACAGAATTATGCTAACTCGACATATCATCTTTCATAGTTGCTAACATTATGCCATTATATATCTGTGTTGCTAGAAGCATACAGAGATGGTGGTCTTATTGTCGGGTTAGCTATGTTCCTGTTACTATTGGAAGCAGGTTAGTTATATCGTGTTGCCAGAAGCGTATAGAAGTGATAGTCTTATTGCCAGGTTAGTTATATGGCGGTGTGTTGCAGGTTAGTTACTAGTATCTCCGTGCTGCTATAGCATGTGAGAGGTTAGTCTTTTATTGTGTTAGGTATTGTCTGCTGCTGTAGAGACGGTGGTCTTATTGCCGGGTTAGTTATATTGTGTTGCTAGATGCATAGAGATGGTGGTCTTATTGCAGGTTAGTTATATTGTGCTGTTGCTAGAAGAATAGATAGTCGATCTTATTGCCGGGTTAGCTTATATTGTGTTGCTAGAAGCATAGCCACAGTGGTCTCCTATTGCCAGGTTAATTATATTGTGTTGCTAGAAGCATAGAGATGGTGGTCTTTATTTACATGCCGCGGCAGTTAGTTATATTGTGTTGCTAGTAGCTTATAGAGATGGTGGTCTTATTTCCAGGTTAGTTATATTCTGTTGAAGCTTGAAACATTAGATATTCTGTGGTCTTATTGCTGGGGTGCCAGTTATATTGTCCCGTTGTTTTACGGTCTATGAAGCATACGTCTCAGAGACCAGCCGTAACCCCTTATTGCCAGGTTAGTTAAATTCTTCGTACGTGCTAGAGTACAGAGATGGTGAGTCTTATTGCCGGGTTAGTTATATTCTGTGTTGCTAGAAGCATAGAGATGGTGGTCTGTTGCCAGGTTAGTTATATTGCGTTGCTAGAAACATAGAAGTGGGTGGTCTTATTGCCGGGTTAGTTATATTCTGTGTTGCAGAGAAGCATAGAGATGGTGGTCTTATTGCCTCGGTTAGTTATATTGTGTTGCTGTAGCCAGCATAGAGTGGTCCATTGCCGTATTGCCTGCAGGTTAGTTATATCTCTGTGTAGCTTAGAGATGGTGGTCTTATTCCTGTTGCGGGTTAGTTATATTGTGTTACTTACAGAAACATAGAAGTGATGGTCTTATTGTCGGGTTAGTTATATTCTGTGATGCTAGAAGCATAGAGATGGTGGTCTTGGTCACCATGTTAGTTATATTGTGTTGTTGTGGAAGCATAGACATTCTTATTGCCAGGTTAGTCTTTGTATTGCCAGGTTGGTTATATTGCCAGGCTGTTATATTTGTGAAGCATAGAGATCTGTTCCTGTTGCCATGTTAGATATATTGTGTTGCTGGAAGCATAGAGATGGTGGTCTTATTGCCAGGTTAGTTATATTCTGTGTTGCTAGAAGCATAGAGATGGTGGTATTTTTGTCGGGTTAGTTATATTCTGTGTTGCTAGAAGCATAGAGATGGTCTTATTGCCACGTATTATTGTGCTGGGTTAGTTATATTTTGTTGCCATATTCTGCTAGAAGCATAGAGATGGTGGTCTTATTGCCGGGTTAGTTATATTGTGATGCTGGAAGCATAGAGATGGTGGTCTTTTTGCCGGGTTAGTTATATTGTGTTGCTAGAAGCATAGAGATGGTGGTCTTATTGTCGGGTTAGCTATATTCTGTGTTGCTAGAAGCATAGAGATGCTGGTCCCTATTGCCGGGTTAGTTGCGATTGTGTTGCTAGAAACAAAGTGCTGTTAAAAGCATAGAGCGATGGTCTTTATTGCCGGGTTAGTTATATTCTGTGATGCTAGAAGCATAGAGATGGTAGTGTTATTGCCAGGTTAGTTATATTGTGTTGCTAGAAGCATAGAGATGGTGGTCTTATTGCCAGGTTAGTTATATTCTGTGTTGCTAGATGTATAGAGATGGTGGTGGTCTTATTATATCCAGGTTGCTAGTTATATTGTGTTGCTAGTAGCATAGATACGGTGGTCTTATTGCCAGGTTAGTTATATTCTGTGTTGCTAGAAGCATAGATATGGTGGTCTTATTGCCAGGTTAGTTATATTGTATGTTGCTAGAAGCATAGAGATGGTGGTGTTATTGCCAGGTTAGTTATATTGTGATGCTAGAAGCATAGAGATGGTGGTCTTATTGCCACCTAGTTATATTGTGCTGCTAGAAACATAGAAGTGGTTGCCTTATTGTGATGCTAGAAACATAGAAGTGGTGGTCTTATTGCCAGGTTAGTTATATTGTGTTGCTAGAAGCATAGAGATGGTGGTCTTATTGCCAGGTTAGTTATATTGTGATGCTAGAAGCATCAGAGATGGCGTATTATTTTCGCCGCCAGTTACATATATTTGTGCTTGCTTACAGAAGCCCGTAGAGATGAAATAGTCTTGTTGTCGGGTTAGCTATGTTCTGTGTTGCTATTGCCAGGTTAGTTATATTGCTGTTACTAGAAACATAGAAGTGAGTTAGTCCATTGGTCGGGTTAGTTATATTCTGTGTTGCTTAGTAGCTTATTTGTGACAGAGATGGTGGTCTTGCATTGCGGGGTTAGTTATATTGTGTTGGTAGAAGCATAGAGACGGTGGTCTTATTGCCAGGTTAGTTATATTGTGTTGCTAGATGCATAGAGATGGTGGTCTTATTGCCAGGTTAGTTATATTGTGTTGCTAGAAAGAATAGATAGGGTGATCTTATTGCCGGGTTAATTATATTGTCTAGTGGTGAAGTGCTATTGCCAGGTTAATTATATTGTGTGTTGCTAGAAGCATAGAGATGGTGGTCTTATTGTCGGGTTATTATTATATTGTGTGTTGCTAGAAGCATAGAGATGGTGGTCTTATTGCCGGGTTAGTTATATTGTGTTGCTAAACCGAAGCACAGAGATGGTGATCTTGCTTGCCGGGTTAGTTATATTGTGTTGCTAGAAACATAGAGATGGTGGTCTTATTGCCGGGTTAGTTATATTTTGTGTTGTTAGAAGCATAGAAATGGGGGTCTTATTGCCGGGTTAGTTATATTTCTGTGTTGTTAGAAGCATAGAAGTCCTGGTCTTATTGCCAGGTTAGTTATATTCCAGTTGCTAGAAACATAGATGGTGGTTATGGCCTTATTATATTGAGTTAGTTATATTGTGTTGCTAGAAGCCATAGAAGATGAAGTGGTGGTCTTATTGCCGGGTTAGTTATATTCTGTGTTGCTAGAAGCATAGAGATGGTGGTCTTATAGCCATGTTAGATATATTGTGTTGCTGGAAGCATAGAGATGGTGGTCTTATTGCCCGGTTGGTTATATTCTGTGTTGCTTAGATGCATCGTCTTTTGCCGGAGTTACACCATATTCTGTGTTACAGAAGCATAGAGATGGTGGTCTCTTTGTCAGGTTAGTTATATTTTGTATTGCTAGTAGCATAGAGATGGTGGTATTATTGCTGGGTTAGTTATATTTTGCTAGCATAGTTGGTAGCATAGAGATGGTGGTCTTATTGCGAGTTAGTTATATTCCCGGGTTGTTAGAAATGCTTATATGAGATGGTGGTCTTATTGCCAGGTTAGTTATATTGTATGTTGCTAGAAGCATAGAAGTGGTGGTCTTATTGCCGGGTTAGTTATATTGTGATGCTAGACGCATTGCCAGAGATGGTGGTCGTATTGCAACCTAGTTATACTGTGCTGCTAGAAACATAGAGAAGGTCGTGGCCTTATTATATTGTGTTGCTAGAAGCACATAGAAGTGGTGGTCTTACTGCCAGGTTAGTTATATTGTGTTGCTAGAAGCATAGAGATGGTGGTCTGATTGCCAGGTTAGTTATATTGTGTTGCTAGTAGCATAGATACGGTGGTCTTATTGCCAGGTTAATTATATTCTGTTTCTAGAAACATAGAGATGGTGGTCTTATTGCCAGGTTAGTTGTATTGTATGTTGCTGTAGCATACAGAAATTGTGGTCTTATTGCCGGGTTAGTTATATTGTGATGCTAGAAGCATAGAGATGGTGGTCTTATTGTCAGGTTAGTGATATTGTGTTGCTAGAAGCATAGAAATGGTGGTCTTATTGCCGGGTTAGTTATATTGTGATGCTAGAAGAATAGAGATGGTGGTATTATTGCCCGGTTGGTTATATTCTGTGTTGCTAGAAACATAGAAGATGGAGATCTTATTGCCAGGTTAGTTATATTGTGTTGCATAGAAACTTATTGCCAGGTTAGTTATGGTCTTATTGCCGGGTTAGTTATATTCTGTGTTGCTAGAAGCATAGAGATGGTAGAAACTTTATTGCCAATGTTAGTTATATTCTGTGTTGCTAGAAGCTTATAGAGACGGTGGTCCCATTGCCAGGTTAGTTATATTGTGTGTTGTAGAAGCATAGAGATCCCGTTCCAATTGCCGTTAGTTATATTGTGTTTGCTGGAAGCATAGAGATGGTGGTCTTATTGCCAGGTTAGTTATATTTGTGCTGTGTTGCTAGAAGCATAGAGATGGTGGTCTTATTGCCAGGTTAGATTATATTGTGTGCTGTTGCTAGAAGCACAGAGATGGTGGTCTTATTGCCGGGTTAGTTATATATTTGTTGCTAGAAGCATAGAGAGACGGTGGTCTTATTGCCGGATTAGTTATATTGTGTTGCTGTAGCCATAGAGATGGTGGTCTTATTGCCGGGTTAGTTATATTGTGTTGCTAGAAGCATAGAGATGGTGGTCTTATTGCCGGGTTAGTTATATTCTGTGTTGCTAGAAGCATAGAGATGGTGGTACTGTCATTGCCAGGTTAGTTATATTGTGTTTGTTACTGTTTAGCTAGAGATGGTTGTCTTATTGCCGGGTTAGTTATATTGTGTTGCTAGAAGCATAGAGATGGTGGTCTTATGTTGCCGTGTTGCTTATATTGAGATGGTGGTCTGCCAGAAGCATATTGTGTTGCTAGAAGCATAGAGTGTAGTTATTGCCGGGTTAGTTATATTCTGTGTTGCTAGAAGCATAGAGATGGTGGTCTTATTGTGTTGCAGGTTAGTTATATTCCGTGTTGCTAGAAGTATAGAGATGGTGGTCTTATTGCCAGGTTAGTTATATTGTGTTGCTAGTAGCATAGATACGGTGGTCTTATTGCCAGGTTAGTTATATTCTGTGTTGCTAGAAGCATAGAGATGGTGGTCTTATTGCCAGGTTAGTTATATTGTATGTTGCTAGAAGCATATAAATGGTGGTGTTATTGCCAGGTTAGTTATATTGTGATGCTCGAAACATAGAGATGGTGGTCTTATTGCCACCTAGTTATATTGTGCTGCTAGAAACATAGAAGTGGTGGCCTTATTGTGATCCTAGAAACATAGAAGTGGTGGTCTTATTGCCAGAGTAGTTATATTGTGTTGCTAGAAGCATAGGGATGGTGGTCTTATTGCCAGGTTAGTTATATTGTGATGCTAGAAGCATCGAGATGGTGGTATTTTGGCCAGGTTACATATATTGTGTTGCTAGAAGCGTAGAGATTTGTGTCTTATTGTCGGGTTAGCTATGTTCTGTAGTTAGAGGACGGTGGTGTTATTGCCAGGTTAGTTATATTGTGTTGCTAGAAACATAGAAGTGATAGTCTTATTGCCGGGTTAGTTATATTCTTTGCCAGTTGCTAGAAGCATAGAGATGAAAATGGTCTTATTGCCAGGTTAGTTATATTGTGTTGGTAGAAGCATAGAGATGGTGGTCTTATTGCCAGGTTAGTTATATTGTGTTGCTAGATGCATAGATATGGTGATCTTATTGCCAGGTTAGTTATATTGTGTTGCTAGAAGAATAGATAGGGTGATCTTATTGCCGGGTTAATTATATTGTGTTGCTAGAAGCATAGCCACGGTGGTCTTATTGCCAGGTTAATTATATTGTGTGTTGCTAGAAGCATAGAGATGGTGGTCTTATTGCCGAGTTATTTATATTGTGTTGCTAGAAGCACAGAGATGGTGATCTTATTGCCGGGTTAGTTATATTGTGTTGCTAGAAACATAGAAGCTGGTAGTCTTATTTCCGGGTTAGTTATATTTTGTGTTGCTAGAAGCATAGAAATGGGGTCTTATTGCCGGGTTAGTTATATTCTGTGTTGTTAGAGGCATAGAGATCCTGGTCCTGTTGCCAGGTTAGTTATATTGTGTTGCTAGAAACATAGAAGCGGTGGTCTTATTGTCGGGTTAGTTATATTCTGTGTTGCTGTAGCTATTAGAGATGGTGGTCTTGCCTCGGGTTATTAGCCATGTTAGAGATGGTTATATTTAGATATATTGTGTTGCTGGAAGCATAGAGATGGTGGTCTTATTGCCCGGTTGGTTATATTCTGTGTTGCTAGAGGCATAGAGATGGTGGTCTTTTTGTCGGGTTAGTTATATTTTGTGTTGCTAGAAGCATAGAGATGGTGGTATTATTGCTGGGTTAGTTATATTTTGCTGCTAGAAGCATAGAGATGGTGGTCTTATTGTCGAGTTAGTTATATTCTGTGTTGCTAGAAGCATTGAGACGGTGGTCTTATTGCCAGGTTAGTTATATTGTATGTTGCTAGAAGCATAGAAATGGTGGTCTTATTGCCGGGTTAGTTATATTGTGATGCTAGACGCATAGAGATGGTGGTCGTATTGCAACCTAGTTATATTGTGCTGCTAGAAACATAGAAGTCGTGGCCTTATTGGGTTGCTAGAAACATAGAAGTGGTGGTCTTATTGCCAGGTTAGTTATATTGTGTTGCTAGAAGCATAGAGATGGTGGTCTGATTGCCAGGTTAGTTATATTGTGTTGCTAGTAGCATAGATACGGTGGTCTTATTGCCAGGTTAATTATATTCTGTTTCTAGAAACATAGAGATGGTGGTCTTATTGCCAGGTTAGTTGTATTGTATGTTGCTAGAAGCATAGAAATTGTGGTCTTATTGCCGGGTTAGTTATATTGTGATGCTAGAAGCATAGAGATGGTGGTCTTATTGTCAGGTTAGTGATATTGTGTTGCTAGAAGCTTTACAGAAATGGTGGTCTTATTGCTTATTGGGTTAGTTATATTGTGATGCTAGAAGATAGAGATGGTGGTCTTATTGCCCGGTTAGTTATATTCTGTGTTGCTAGAAGCATAGAGATGGTGGTCTTATTGCCAGGTTAGTTATTTCTGTGTGTTGCTAGAAACATAGAGAGCGAGGTCATGTTGCCATTGCCAGGTTAGTTATATTGTGTTGCTTGAACCATAGAGATGGTGGTCTTATTGCCGGATGTTAGTTATATTGTGTTGCTGTGTTGCTAGAAGCATAGAGATGGTGGTAGTTATTGCCAGGTTAGTTATATTGTGTTGCTAGAATCATAGAGATGGTGGTCTTATTGCCAGGTTAGTTATATTCTGTGTTGCTAGCTTATAGAGATGGTGGTCTTATTGTCGGGTTAGTTATATTCTGTGTTGCTAGAAGCATAGAGATGGTGGTCTTATTGCCGGGTTAGTTATATTGTGTTGCTAGAAGCATAGAGATGGTGGTCTTATTGCCGGGTTAGTTATATTGTGTTGCTAGAAGCATAGAGATGGTGGTCTTATTGTCGGGTTAGTTATATTCTGTGTTGCTAGAAGCATAGAGATGGTGGTCTTATTGCCGGGTTAGTTATATTGTGTTGCTGGAAGCATAGAGATGGTGGTCTTATTGCCGGGTTAGTTATATTGTGTTGCTAGAAGCATAGAGATGGTGGTCTTATTGTCGGGTTAGCTATATTCTGTGTTGCTAGAAGCATAGAGATGCTGGTCCTATTGCCAGGTTAGTTATATTGTGTTGCTAGAAACAAAGAAGTGATGGTCTCATTGCCGGGTTAGTTATATTCTGTGATGCTAGAAGCATAGAGATGGTAGTCTTATTGCCAGGTTAGTTATATTGTGTTGCTAGAAGCATAGAGATGGTGGTCTTATTGCCAGGTTAGTTATATTCTGTGTTGCTAGAAGTATAGAGATGGTGGTCTTATTGCCAGGTTAGTTATATTGTGTTGCTAGTAGCATAGATACGGTGGTCTTATTGCCAGGTTAGTTATATTCTGTGTTGCTAGAAGCATAGAGATGGTGGTCTTATTGCCAGGTTAGTTATATTGTATGTTGCTAGAAGCATAGAAATGGTGGTGTTATTGCCAGGTTAGTTATATTGTGATGCTCAGAAACATAGAGATGGTGGTCTTATTGCCACCTAGTTATATTGTGCTGCTAGAAACATAGAAGTGGTGGCCTTATTGTGATGCTAGAAACATAGAAGTGGTGGTCTTATTGCCAGAGTAGTTATATTGTGTTGCTAGAAGCATAGGGATGGTGGTCTTATTGCCAGGTTAGTTATATTGTGATGCTAGAAGCATCGAGATGGTGGTATTTTGGCCAGGTTACATATATTGTGTTGCTAGAAGCGTAGAGATTGTGGTCTTATTGTCGGGTTAGCTATGTTCTGTGTTGCTATTGCCAGGTTAGTTATATTGTGTTGCTAGAAACATAGAAGTGATAGTCTTATTGCCGGGTTAGTTATATTCTGTGTTGCTAGAAGCATAGAGATGGTGGTCTTATTGCGGGGTTAGTTATATTGTGTTGGTAGAAGCATAGAGATGGTGGTCTTATTGCCAGGTTAGTTATATTGTGTTGCTAGATGCATAGAGATGGTGATCTTATTGCCAGGTTAGTTATATTGTGTTGCTAGAAGAATAGATAGGGTGATCTTATTGCCGGGTTAATTATATTGTGTTGCTAGAAGCATAGCCACGGTGGTCTTATTGCCAGGTTAATTATATTGTGTGTTGCTAGAAGCATAGAGATGGTGGTCTTATTGCCGGGTTATTTATATTGTGTTGCTAGAAGCACAGAGATGGTGATCTTATTGCCGGGTTAGTTATATTGTGTTGCTAGAAACATAGAAGTGGTAGTCTTATTTCCGGGTTAGTTATATTTTGTGTTGCTAGAAGCATAGAAATGGGGGTCTTATTGCCGGGTTAGTTATATTCTGTGTTGTTAGAAGCATAGAGATCCTGGTCCTGTTGCCAGGTTAGTTATATTGTGTTGCTAGAAGCATAGAAGCGGTGGTCTTATTGTCGGGTTAGTTATATTCTGTGTTGCTAGAAGCATAGAGATGGTGGTCTTATAGCCATGTTAGATATATTGTGTTGCTGGAAGCATAGAGATGGTGGTCTTATTGCCCGGTTGGTTATATTCTGTGTTGCTAGAAGCATAGAGATGGTGGTCTTTTTGTCGGGTTAGTTATATTTTGTGTTGCTAGAAGCATAGAGATGGTGGTATTATTGCTGGGTTAGTTATATTTTGTTGCTAGAAGCATAGAGATGGTGGTCTTATTGCCAGGTTAGTTATATTCTGTGTTGCTAGAAGCATAGAGACGGTGGTCTTATTGCCAGGTTAGTTATATTGCCACCCAGTTAGCATAGAAAGTGGGTGGTCTTATTGCCGGGTTAGTTATATTGTGATGCTAGACGCATAGAGATGGTGGTCTTATTGCAACCTTAGTTATATTGTGCTGCTAGAAACATAGAAGTAGGTCGGCCTTATTGTGTTGCTAGAAACATAGAAGTGGTCTTACTAAGGTCTTATTGTGCATTGCCAGGTGGTAGTTATATTAGTTGTGTTGCTAGTAGCATAGATATGGTGGTCTTATTGCCAGGTTAGTTATATTCCTGTTCTCTAGAAGCATAGAGATAGTGGTCTTATTGCCAGGTTAGTTATATGTGTATGTTGCTAGAAGCATGAAATGTGGTCTTATTGCCGGGTTAGTTATATATTGTGATGCTAGAAGCCATAGAGATGGTGGTCTTATTGTCAGGTTAGTGATATTGTGTTGCTAGAAGCATAGAAATGGTGGTCTTATTGCCGGGTTAGTTATATTGTGATGCTAGAAGCATAGAGATGGTGGTCTTATTGCCAGGTTAGTTATATTGTGTGTTGTTAGAAGCATAGAGATGGTGGTCTTATTGCCAGGTTAGTTATTTCCGTGTGTTGCTGTAGAAGCACAGAGAATGAGGTGATATTGCCAGGTTAGTTATATTCTCGTGTGCTAGAAGCATAGAGATAGTGGTCTTATTGCCGTGTTAGTTATATTGTGTTGCTGGAAGCATAGAGATGGTGGTCATTATTGCCAGGTTAGTTATATTCTGTGTTGCTAGAAGCATAGAGATGGTGGTCCTATTGCCAGGTTAGTTATATTGTGTTATAGAAGCATAGAGATGTTGTCTATTGCCAGGTTAGCGTATTCCAGTTGGTAGTAGCACAGAGATGCTTTGTTGAGTTAGTTATATTGTGTTGCTAGGTTAGAGATGGTGGTCTTATTGCCGGGTTAGTTATATTGTGTTGCTAGAAACATAGAAGTGGTGGTCTTATTGTCGGGTTAGTTATATTCTGTGTTGCTAGAAGCATAGAGATGGTGGTATTATTGCCGGGTTAGTTATATTGTGTTGCTAGAAACATAGAATTGGTGGTCTTATTGCCAGGTTAGTTATATTCTGTGTTGTTGGAAGCATAGAGGTGGTGGTCTTATTGTCGGGTTAGCTATATTCTATGTTGCTAGAAGCATAGAGATGCTGGTCCTATTGCCAGGTTAGTTATATTGTGTTGCTAGAAACAAAGAAGTGATGGTCTCATTGCCGGGTTAGTTATATTCTGTGATGCTAGAAGCATAGAGATGGTAGTGTTATTGCCAGGTTAGTTATATTGTGTTGCTAGAAGCATAGAGATGGTGGTCTTATTGCCAGGTTAGTTATATTCTGTGTTGCTAGAAGCATAGAGATGGTGGTCTTATTGCCAGGTTAGTTATATTGTGTTGCTAGTAGCATAGAGATGGTGGTCTCATTGCCAGGTTAGTTATATTCTGTGTGTTGCTAGAAGCATAGAGATGGTGGTCTTATTGCCAGGTTAGTTATATTGTATGTTATATTCTGTAGAAGCATAGAAATGGTGGTGTTATTGCCAGGTTAGTTATATTGTGATGCTAGAAACATAGAGATGGTGGTCTTATTGCCACCTAGTTATATTGTGCTGCTAGAAACATAGAAGTGGTGGCCTTATTGTGATGCTAGAAACATAGAAGTGGTGGTCTTATTGCCAGAGTAGTTATATTGTGTTGCTAGAAGCATAGGATGGTGGTCTTATTGCCAGGTTAGTTATATTGTGATGCTAGAAGCATCGAGATGGTGGTGCATTTTTGGCCAGGTTACATATATTGTGCTTGCTAGAAGCGTAGAGATTTGTGTCTTATTGTCGGGTTAGCTATATGTTCCCCGTGTTACTATTGCCAGGTTAGTTATATTGTGTTGCTAGAAACATAGAAGTGATAGTCTTATTGCCGGGTTAGTTATATTCTGTGTTGCTAGAAGCATAGAGATGGTGGTCTTATTGCGGGGTTAGTTATATTGTGTTGCTAGAAGCATAGAGATGGTGGTCTTATTGCCAGGTTAGTTATATTGTGTTGCTAGATGCATAGAGATGGTGATCTTATTGCCAGGTTAGTTATATTGTGTTGCTAGAAGAATAGATAGGGTGATCTTATTGCCGGGTTAATTATATTGTGTTGCTAGAAGCATAGCCACGGTGGTCTTATTGCCAGGTTAATTATATTGTGTGTTGCTAGAAGCATAGAGATGGTGGTCTTATTGCCGAGTTATTTATATTGTGTTGCTAGAAGCACAGAGATGGTGATCTTATTGCCGGGTTAGTTATATTGTGTTGCTAGAAACATAGAAGTGGTAGTCTTATTTCCGGGTTAGTTATATTTTGTGTTGCTAGAAGCATAGAAATGGGGGGTCTTATTGCCGGGTTAGTTATATTCTGTGTTGCTAGAAGCATAGAGATGGTGGTCTTATTGCCAGGTTAGTTATATTGTGTTGCTAGAAGCATAGAGATGGTGGTCTTATTGCCAGGTTAGTTATATTCTGTGTTGCTAGAAGCATAGAGATGGTGGTCTTATAGCCAGGTTAGATATATTGTGTTGCTGGAAGCATAGAGATGGTGGTCTTATTGCCAGGTTGGTTATATTCTGTGTTGCTAGAAGCATAGAGATGGTGGTCTTTTTGTCGGGTTAGTTATATTCTGTGTTGCTAGAAGCATAGAGATGGTGGTATTATTGCTGGGTTAGTTATATTTTGTTGCTAGAAGCATAGAGATGGTGGTCTTATTGTCGAGTTAGTTATATTCTGTGTTGCTAGAAGCATAGAGACGGTGGTCTTATTGCCAGGTTAGTTATATTGTATGTTGCTAGAAGCATAGAGATGGTGGTCTTATTGCCAGGTTAGTTATATTGTGTTGCTAGAAGCATAGAGATGGTGGTCTTATTGCCGGGTTAGTTATATTGTGCTGCTAGAAGACATAGAAGTCCTATGGCCTTAGGTTGTATTGTGTGCTAGAAACATAGAAGTGGTGGTCTTATTGCCAGGTTAGTTATATTGTGTTGCTAGAAGCATAGAGATGGTGGTCTTATTGCCAGGTTAGTTATATTGTGTTGCTAGTAGCATAGATACGGTGGTCTTATTGCCAGGTTAGTTATATTCTGTTTTGCTAGAAACATAGAGATGGTGGTCTTATTGCCAGGTTAGTTATATTGTATGTTGCTAGAAGCATAGAAATTGTGGTCTTATTGCCGGGTTAGTTATATTGTGATGCTAGAAGCATAGAGATGGTGGTCTTATTGTCAGGTTAGTGATATTGTGTTGCTAGAAGCATAGAAATGGTGGTCTTATTGCCGGGTTAGTTATATTGTGATGCTAGAAGCATAGAGATGGTGGTCTTATTGCCAGGTTAGTTATATTGTGTGTTGCTAGAAGCATAGAGATGGTGGTCTTATTGCCAGGTTAGTTATTTCGTGTGTTTCTAGAAGCATAGAGAATGTAGTCATATTGCCAGGTTAGTTATAATGTGTTGCGGGAAGCATAGAGATAGTGGTCTTATTGCCGTGTTAGTTATATTCTGTGTTGCTAGAAACATAGAGATGGTGGTATTATTGCCAGGTTAGTTATATTGTGTGTTGCTAGAATCATAGAGACGGTGGTCTTATTGCCAGGTTAGTTATATTGTGTGTTGCTAGAAGCATAGAGATGGTTGTCTTATTGCCGGGTTAGTTGTATTCTGTGTTGTTAGAAGCATGGAGATGGTGGTCTTATTGCCAGGTTAGTTATATTGTGTTGCTAGAAACATAGAAGTGGTGGTCTTATTGCCGGGTTAGTTATATTGTGTTGCTAGAAACATAGAAGTGGTGGTCTTATTGTCGGGTTAGTTATATTCTGTGTTGCTAGAAGCATAGAGATGGTGGTATTATTGCCGGGTTAGTTATATTGTGTTGCTAGAAACATAGAATTGGTGGTCTTATTGCCAGGTTAGTTATATTCTGTGTTGTTGGAAGCATAGAGGTGGTGGTCTTATTGTCAGGTTAGTTATATTGTGTTGCTAGAAGCATAGAGGTGGTGGTCTTTTTGACAGGTTAGTTATATTGTGTTGCTAGAAGCATAGAGATGGTGGTCTTATTGCCGGGTTAGTTATATTCTGTGTTGCTAGAAGCATAGAGATGGTTGTCTTCAGTGACTGTTAGACAGATGGCTGTTTAGTCAAGTTTTTTACAGAGCTTTATTGGAAACAAAACAAGTCGTATGAAATGGAATGTTATATTAGGAAATGAAATTGGCATTGGTGTGGATACTTTGCACAACTACAGTACAACCAGAAATTATTGAGAATTTAAAGATTGTAATTATTTTTTAAATTTCACTCATTACTCACGTATTAAATGTGAATATTGACAGATCATAACTCCAGATTCAAAGACAGGTGAACAGTTAGCATTTTGTCAAGTCACCATGGGCAGCAATGCAGGCTTCAATGCGGCGGGGCATGCTACTGATCAAAGAAGTTAGAAAGTCGTGGTCCATGCTGTCCCAATATCGGACCACCTCTTCTTTAATTTCAACAATATTTGTCAGATTTTTCTTATTGACACTTTCCTTCATAAGTCCCCAAACATTTTCTATTGGATTTAGGTAAGGGCTATAGCTTGGCCAATCTAATAATGTCATATTTTGGGTCCGAAATCAGGCCTGTGAATGCTTTGAACGATGTTTTGGGTCGTTGTCCTGCTGGAAAATCAAAATATTTCCATAAAACACGTGAGCAGATGGAAGTAAATGTCCCTCGACAATATCTGTGTTCCGCTCACTGTTCATATTCCCTTCAAATACACAGAGGGGCGTTGCCCCCTAACACAGATATGCCCCCACACGTTAAATTTCGGACTGTACTTTGGGCGCTGATACAAAGGTTTTTCAGTTTGTTTGGTCCAGAATTTCAGTGTATCAGGAAACAGCCACACAGAACTTTCATCTAAGAAAATCACATTGTCCAAGTTAAAATTTCTATGCTGTAAGCACCAGTTCAACCTTCGCTCCTTTTGTTCAGATTTCATAATCGGTGATGGAATTCCTCAACTTTTCTGCCAACCCATTGCATGCAGCTCAGTTCTAATTGTCTCCTTACAGGCAGCAGTTCCTCTATCAATCATATCTAGCCTTAAGTTTTCTAAACTCCTTCGTTTGTTTTTAGAAACAAGAATACCAAGCCGCCTCCTGTCACCGACAGTCAATTTTCTGGGCCTACCTGCGCCTCCCTGGTGCTCAATGCCACATCCATTTGCAATATTTTTCAAAACACGATAAACAGTGGACAAAGGGATGCCTGTTATACTTGAAATCACTTTAGCTGATCTGATGTCCTTGTTATAATACTCTAAAATCAACTTCCTCTTCTCTAAATCATCCATTCTGAGGATCACTGAAAATGTCGTCTGGTAGCTAGTAAACAATGGGGGATAACTCTTCACAAACTAATGAAAAAGGATTAACGGAGTTGTCTCTCTTGAATGAAACCAAGCACTTGATAGCTGGTCAAGATTGTTTATACTAGAAATCCAATTAAACATATTCCTAAAATTCTCAATAATTTCTGGTCATACTATATAACCATATTCCCTTTCGTTGTACAAAAGATACAGCTCTCCAATGGTCTCAATACAAACTGCTTCATCATATTTTGCTCACGAATAGTACACTTTTTAGAATGAAATATATTGACCATAACCAATGTAGCTATTGCTCAAATTCTATAGAAACAACGCCCCACCTCCTTTATGATTGTAGCAAGGTTACCCATATATGTCAGAAACTCCAAGATTGGCTAGATGATAAACTGGATTTACATTTGAATTTCATGATACAACACATTCTTCTTTGTTTTTTGTCGTAAACATAACGACCCAGTTAATTTGATCCTCATCCTTTTCAAACTATTATTTTTAACCGTAAAACATCCGGAAATATGCCAACATTTCAGTTCATGTTGAAAAAGCTTACTCAATATTACAATTTAACCAAATATGCAGCTATGTTATGCTCCAGAATCGACGCGTTTTACAAATTCTGGTCGGCATGTCACAACCTGTCCAACGACAATATACGTCAAGAGGATGTGACGTAGACGGCCATTTCCCGTCGGACATGGCTTGGCAACGCTCTCTGGAACCTTTACTTCCTGTAGCATTGCAATCATCATTGTGAAGAAGATTAATTGTAAATTACAGTAAACAAAGGTGCGAACCCATAAAGTAGGAAAACCATGTAACAGTGTAGAAACACTCCCCAGTTCCTTGTGAGATGTGTAGAAACACTCACCAGTCCCTTGTGAGATGTGTAGAAACACTCACCATTTCCTTGTGAGATGTGGAGAAATACGGCTGGTCTACTTCCAGTGTCGATTATACAATGTGATCTACAGATAACACCAGTGCAGAATATATAGCCACAACCATTAGCACTTAGCAGTGTGTAATAACTTTGCATTTAGGGGAAATAACTGTTTGTTGAAATGGCTACTGTACGCTCTTGTATCGTCCCTATGTCAGAGATCCCTAAACACGTGCTACGGGAAGAAGGAGACACGATTAGACACGTTTTGTATTGATTTAAACATATTTTTATTAATGAAGATGGATTGGGATTGGTGAACAAGCATTACTGCTTATGTTAATACAACATGAAATGGAGGATTTGGCGTCATCGATACTGACCATTGCATAAATATAATATTTTTAAATAAATATAAATATATACAGATAACATGAAATACAACTATTCTCTAAGTAGTCATAAGTTAAAGAGATACAGTTATGTGTGTCTAACAAGCCATTGTAGAAATATAAATCAATCATGAGAAGGTTGTTGAGTAAATGTAATTATTTTCCTGAGAAATTGTAATTATTTCCTGAGAAATGGCAATCAGATGATAATCGAGACTGGTCATTTCCCGGGCGTTGAGGCGTGTGTGTGTGTGTGTGTGTGTGTGTGTGTGTGTGTGTGTGCGTGCGTGCGTGCGTGTGTGTGTGTGTGCGCGTGTGCGTGCGTGCGTGCGTGCGTGCGTGCGTGCGTGCGTGCGTGCGTGCGTGTGCGTGCGTGCGTGCGTGCGTGCGTGTGTGTGCGTGTGTGTCCATCACATCAGGTCTCGCAATTCATCACACAGGTTTTTCAAGATATGTTTTATATAAACTGAACCGTCGTAAACGTACCGCTTGTGTAATGAGTCTGTGTTCGTGACATTTTAATGAGTATATGCCGTGTAAACATTTATATTATTGATTTCGTTCATGTAAAGTTCACCTGGGGTGACTCATTATGTATATTGTATAATGTATGTTGTTTAAACATATTTATTTCTGATACATTGTTCAGAAACTGGATCGGCAAACAAGCAAAGCGCTTATATAAATGCCAATGATATTATTGATGAATTACTCTATCACAATACTGAACATCCAGAAGACACAAGCGTGTTGCTGTACCCTAATAACCTTATTACGAGTAAATCGCTTAAAACCCAGGAAGACGAGCGGACTGTGCAAGTGGCTGAGCAAGGTTATACAAGACAAATCTTATGGATAACAACTTCTTGGTTTATTTTCCACAACGTTTCTGGGCTAGTTCAATTCTTGCCCCTTCTTCAGGTGAATAATGGTGATAGTGAACATTGTGTGACCTGCCACTCACGACTACATCAGTACCTGTTGTAGCCACCCTTCACACAGATAAAACAATCTCCCGGTCACTCAGTCAATTAGACTCGAATTCTCAGCATCGGAATCCTTAACCAGTCCCCAAGGAGTGTTATATACAGTGCTTAGTCGTGGCCATTGTGCGTCCCAGGTACTGAGATCCAACTTACAGGCATACTAAACACAACCCCACACCGACACTGAGACACAAGCAAACAGTTTAGCACAAGACTGTACACATCACTGCATGACAAGATGGAGACTCTCCACAAGAGAGTTTAGTTGTAATGCAAACTTTCATTAGACTTCCTTGGTATGAATTACTGGTCAATTAGTAAATCGCCTACAAACGGCTCATCTCCATGCTGGAAGGCCAGGTCCTGACCGCCCCACGTATATTGTCATATTGCCAGCAGACGCGACGAGTGAGTCCTGGTTCACTTAGTACCTCTTAGATAGGCTTGTTCGTGTCTAGCGACATCCAGATGAACAACCTGAGTCCTCCTGACAGATGGGTCTGTGAATAGGATGAATAGGAATGGTGTTGGCAGGCATCACTACTGCTGAGCGAGGCCAAACCACTTTGCGCAAGACTGGTCACTGGACTGAACTCTGGGGACAACAAACTGACACCCGTTGTTGCCCCGGAGACGTGTGTATCGACGTTACAGTGTAAAGTACCACAACTCGTCAATACTCACCATCACCGGCTCAACAGCCATGGACTTCCACAGCAGCACAGCTGTTCTCCTACTGAACACGCCCGGGACACACGTTAACTTGACAGACCGTCAGCTTCCTTACATCGCCATTTGGAGGAAGTCTCAGCACCCAAAGTCAATGAATGTTTGACAAATCGGGGCGACACTACTCACTACCTATCAAAGACTGAGTGACGTGTCCAGTGTCACCCATATCGCCCTTCAAGAGTGTTGGCGGTCAACAATTCTACTGGCATCACTCAGTTACAGCTGTATTCCCAACTCGTTCTGTGTTATCATCCAATCATTCATTGTAACTAAAATACATCATTTGCAATTTTGAGACTGTGGGGAATATATAGTATATATATATCTAATATAATATCTAAAACTCTATCAACGATGGAGAGAAAAGACTAAAATATAACAAAATTATACACTAGTATCAGAGCATTTAAAGTTCTCAGTGCATCTTCGCAATACAGCATACAACCTGGAACAATCTGTGGATTGCCTGCAACTCCTGGGACCTGCATGAACAACAGCAGGATTCAGACCATCTTTTCAGATTGTTGACACATTTAGTCAAACATAAAAAGAAAACATATTCTGCAATTAAACTACTCTGAATGACATGGTCTAACATACCCTCTCCCGGAAACCATATACAATGAATATTCGACTTCAAGCCCTGTCGCGGGCACACCAACTGTAGTTTAAAGGGTCAGTATGATATTGTCCAGTTTTATGTTTATTGATCACAACTATAGCATTACGTCATGAAAAAGAAACTTTCTCCAACGTCAGTTTTTCTATAAGCCTGGAAGAATGTTATTAAACGTGATCATGGTGTTTAGTGAGTATGCATCAGCTCCTCAGCAGTGTCATGATACTGCCAAGGGGGAGAATGGAGCTCATGAAAAGAAAATATTTCATTGTAACATTCCCATTATCTGAATCAAATCAATATTTTTCGTTTCTTGTTGTTTTTAATATTATTTAATTTGGAGAGAACGTTTAGCCATAGTTTCCACATGTATATTGCAATAATTCATGTCCGTGTTTGAGGTGTTGGAGACCGGATTTAGAACCGTTGCCTTCAATTCTGTGAATCACTATACATACCTTAGACATAGCCGTACTTACTTCGTTTAAATCTTTAGCGGAAATATTGCTTCGAGATTTTCCTCACCTTCTCAGCTTGTTCGAGTCGCACCCAACATTAAATCGTAGTTTACGCTGGTGGAGAATTGCCGGGGACTGCATTGTTTTGTTCATGTTTGAGGTCAGTAAAGTGATCAGGCGTTTGTTTATGCGAACAATTCGTTGTAAAGACCATCATGAAAACACACCAGATTGGGGCACAGAGTTAGAAAATGTAGGAAAAAGGTAACTTCCTGAGAGGGAAACTCATTCCGTAGGTTTGTCTGTGGTGAAGCCTACGACTTTATGAACGACAACTTCTTGTTTATGGCACAGAGCAACGTTTCGATGAAGGCTTTTAAACGGTGTAAGCTCTTAGCAATAGACGTTGTCATCCAGAAAATCGTATGCTTCGTTATTGACTCACCTTCCACTGAAATGGAGTTTAAACAAATAGGTGTGTTTGTACATGTACCCGGATGTAAGTGTTGGAACCATTATTATGCATGCTCAAATCATGTTTTCTTCCAGGATGTTTCCCAATTGCTTGCATGTGCAGTGTTCCGAAATGATGTTATGTCAATGTTAATTTGCTGAAGAGAAGATTGAACGTTTGTTTGTTTGCTTGTTTCCGTGGATATTTGTTTGTTTATTTAACGACGCACTTTGCAACAATTCAACTCACAAAGCGATATGCCAACAACAGTCTGAACCAGATAACCCAGTAACTGAAGCAGGAGCATCGATCTACGGATACGACGACATGTCTGAACCAGACAACCAGTAACTGAAGCAGGAGCATCGATCTACGGATACGACGACATGTCTGAACCAGACAACCAGTAACTGAAGCAGGAGCATCGATCTACGGAAACGACATGTCTGAACCAGACAACCAGTAACTGAAGCAGGAGCATCGATCTACGGATACGACGACATGTCTGAACCAGACAACCAGTAACTGAAGCAGGAGCATCGATCTACGGATACGACGACATGTCTGAACCAGACAACCAGTAACTGAAGCAGGAGCATCGATCTACGGATACGACGACATGTCTGAACCAGACAACCAGTAACTGAAGCAGGAGCATCGATCTACGGATACGACGACATGTCTGAACCAGGACCGCATGCCCGAACACCCAATCCCGTTCGTCACCTCTTCCGACATACTTAGATTTTGAAGATTTAATTAACCCTGTGTACTTGTAGATCTTTGACAATTGTAGCCCCTGATTTTTTTCTTTAAATATTTTTATTAGATCAGGAAAAAATTCAAACCTTGAGTGTAAAATCTGCAGTTAAAATCCAAAAGCCGTGTGCCGGCTTTTATCACTGTTCTGGTGATTCAACGGTTTATTACACAGATGTGTTTATGAGACGATAACAAAATATTATAATCAAATAATTTGGTATAAATATGACAACCTTCCTGAAGTAGGAAAAGCCAATTGCCCGTCAGCATGTAGATATACAGACTGAACTATGGCAGCTACGAACCTTATATGCATGGGTTCTTGTCTAACGTCCATCAACCTTTACTAGGTCGAGGCTGTAAATAATCGATTCTTTACCAGATAGTCCAGTGATAATACTGAGAACAGTATTGACATCACAGGGCTACGGTGTCACGGCACCACCATAAGTAATACACATTCCGCAGCTAGGATTCAGGCTTATACAGTTACTTGTGTTCTACACTTGTAAAGCTTCTGACAGTATAGAAACCCGAATAAATACGGATTTTTTACAAATTCAAAGTATAACTCCATTTATTCATCCGGATGAACAGCAATAATAATATCATGTGAATCTGAATTTTGTACTGTGTAGAGTTAAAGCTCCCAAATCTCACAGGTACATGTTTGGTGCTTCAGTATTGCATTTGACGGAAGTGGAAACCTTCCTTGTTTTACATTTAAAAAACATAAACACCATTTGTAATGTAAATAATACCATTAAAGACAACAACTGTAATAATCACAGCTACAATGGACCTGGATAGGATAAGAATAGTATCAGCTAATTGCAGAGGGTTAGCGGAAAGAAATATAAGACAAGAGATTATGAAAATATGGAAAAGAAAGAAATGCTCAATTATCTGCCTCAAAGATATACATATTTCAGAAAAAGATAGAGATATTATGAAAAATGAATGTGGGTTAAACTGTATTATTGCCCCATTTAAAACTAACTCAAGAGGTGTAGCAATTCTGTTTAATAACAACATTGAAATCAAGGTTAATAAATCCCTTATTGATGAAAATGGCAATTTCATAATAACTGACATAACAATGGATGGACTGAATATTACCCTAAATAAGGATGAACCTAAATTCTATACTAAAGTATTTAATGATATCATGGAATTCGGAAATGAATCAATTATTATCTGTGGTGACTGGAATCTGGTGCTTAATCCTTCAGTGGATCTTGAAAACTGCGAGACCATAAACACCCCCAATGCAAGAAATACTGTTCTGGAAAAGATTGAAGAATTAGATCTGTTAGATATTTGGAGAGAACAAAACAGTGGATGTAAGAAATCTACATGGTAGAAGAGAAACCCAAAGCAGCAAGCAAGACTTGATTTTTTCCTAGTCTCTCAGGACCTATTCAATATATCTTATGAAACTGATATTGTCCCAGGTTATAAGTCAGACCATTCCCCAATTATACTATCACTTTCAAATAAAGTAAGTAATGAAAGAGGCCGTGGTTATTGGAAACACAACGAAGATAATATAAAAATTGTCAAAAATACACTACATGATACTTTGCCCGAATATGCAACAAATATTGACAATGAAGACGAATTGAACAACCTTATAAAAGACGGAACGCGGGAATTGAAAATATCTGAATCTTTATTTCTAGAAACTTTCTTAATGAATTTGAGAGGAAAAACAATTTCATTTTCTACATATATTAAGAAAAATAGAGAAAAAAAACCAGAAAATATCTTGAAGAATCAATACAAATTCTTGAAGAAAATATAAGAAGCTACTTTAACAATCGAAATGAAAAATATTTAGCAGAATTAGCTACTAAGGAAACTCTTTTGGAGCAAATTAATGAGGAAGATGTAAGAAGAACTCAATTTCTAAAATGAACAAAATGGAATGAAGAAGGAGAAAAACCCACCAGCTATTTTTGTCACCTGGAAAACAGGAATTTTACCAGTAAGCTTATAGGTAGTGTTATGAAAGATAACGGCGATCTGATTACAGATGGTAGTGATATTCTAGATGAACTGAAACAATTTTATAGTAATTTGTATAGAGATATTCACCAACATGAGGAACAAAATGATATATATAGATTTAAGTAATATTAACATTCCAAAGATAACTAAGAAAGAATTTGAGGATTTGGAAAAGGAAATTAGCTTAGAAAAAATTAATAAGGCTGTTTTATCCATGAAGAATGATAAAAGCCCAGGGATTGATGGCTACCCCATTCAATTCTTTAAGTTCTTTTGGAGAGATTTAAGCCTTTGGGTGTATAAATTTATAAAATAAACCTTTACAAATAATGAATTAACTATTACAATGAACAGGGGAATTATTATTTGTTTACCTAAACCAAATAAAGACAGAAAATTCCTAAAAAACTGGCGACCTATTTCATTACTAAATTCCCTTTACAAAATAATAAGCACATGTATAGCAAACAGGTTTAAGTCTACATTAGATACAATTGTATATAAAAATCAAACAGGTTTTATACCTGGGAGATGTATGAGTGAAAATATAAGACTTCTATATGATATTGTCTTTGAAACAAGAAGGTTAAACAAACCCGGCCTATTATTACTAATAGATTTTGAAAAAGCCTATGACACTATCTCCAAAACATTTATAATACAGGTAATGAAAGCGTTTGGATTTGGGCCCAATATTATCAAATGGATTCAAATTCTGACTGGTAATAATACAGCAGCTGTGATACAAAATGGGCACATCTCTTCATGTTTCCATCAGGAACGAGGGTGTATACAGGGAGATCCGGTCTCACCGTATTTATTTATTCTTGCCGTTGAAATATTAGGTATTATGATAAGGTCGAATCCTAATATAAAGGGTATAACACTTAATGATACAGAACAGAAACTTGGACAATATGCGGACGATACACAGCTATATCTAAATGGATCCGAAACAAGTCTCAATGTTGCAATTGAAACACTGAATAAATTCTATCAAATGTCAGGACTCAAAATGAACATAAACAAGACAAAAGCTATCTGGATAGGCTCAATGACAGGTAGTAATATAACTTTAGCCAATGACTTGTATCTTGACTGGCACAGTGGAGACTTTGAAATCTTAGGAATAACACTTAATGCTTCTCTTAAAGACCTTTGAGTAATTAACACAAGAAAACGCCTAGAACATATTAATGGATTACTTGCTAGTTGGCGAAGAAGAAACTTGACTCTGATCGGGAAAATCACTGTTTTTTAAAACTCTAGCAATTTCTACTCTTGTACATATTTTCTCAGCACTCCCTAACCCGCCAAAAACATTCATCGATGAACTCAATAAAATAATCTATAGATTCATATGGAATAATAAAAATGATAAGATTAAAAGGTCTAATATCAGTAGAACTTACGAGGATGGAGGCCTCAGAATGATTGACATTGAATGTTTCATTAATGCTTCGAAATTATCATCATTGAAATGTCACTGAAGGAAAACTTCAAGTTTTAATAGCATCTTTCCCTTAAGTCATCTGTACTTTCTAGGTTATAATGCTGTTGATTGCTTATCTGACAATGATAATTCTTATTGGAGAGATGTTTTATCTGCTTGGAGAGCATTTCATAAAAAACACCTTTGACAGCGATGACTTAGACCAAATCTAGGCTCAGCCACTTTGGTTAAATCATTTCTTTAAATCTTCATACTTACTATGAAATTGGTTTAACTGCGGTATACATTATGTCAGCGATATTTGTAATGAAAATGGATTTCTCAGTTTTGAAGATGTAAAACAGAGGTACAAAATAAGAGGAACCTTCTTATATTATCATCATTTGTTACATAACATTCCAGTGAACTGGAGACAATTTATAGGAAACAGAACTCTCTGCTTAAATCAATTAAACATTAATAGAGTTTACCAAGATATGATCTCAAATGTTAATGGTTCAAGGATATTCTATGATAAATTGAGTAAGAACAACAATACCCCTAAGGTACTAGAGTATTGGAATACTGTCTTTCAGCAGGATATAATGTGTAGTGATGTATTCAGATATTACAGGAAATGTACAAATGATTGTAAGCTGTTAGATTTTCAGTACAGATTTGTTTACAGAATAATCTATACAAAGAAAGAACTACTGAGGATGAAGCTAGTTGATAATGATACTTGTACATTTTGTAAAAATACCTCAGAAGACAGATTGCATGTATTTTTACTGTGATTTAGTTAAAATCGTTTGGCAAAATGTAGAATAAATTCTAAATACCCACCTCCAGTGTAATGTCACATTTACAAAATTCACTATCATGTTTGGAGTGTGCTCAAACAATTAAATACTAAATCATATTATACTTCTTGCCAAAAGATTCATTTATGTTTCAAGTATAAAACAACAAGCACTTTCCCTTGAGGGATTTCTTAAGTTATTAAAAGATATATATACAACTGAAAAATATATAGCCAGGAAAAACAATAGCTTAGATCCCTTTATAAGGAAGTGGAAACATTTATATATCTTACTATGTGCTAAGCATTGAACTCTACTTATAATTTCAGCTGTATATCCAGACCCCACTCACTACAATCACACTATTCAACCTTATCCTCTAATTCTATATTTCATATGCCCTCTACAGAAACTTTAATGATATCTTATGTACTTATACATTTGTTATAACCTTACAAAACACCATTGATGTTATATAGAAATTGTCTTTTATGTCGTATGCATTTCATATTGCATGTGAGACTTGAAATGGAATATAATTTTTTTTTGAAAAATTGAAAAAAAAAGAAAAAAATAATATCATGTGAAGATGAATAGTATGTCATTTAAGATAAGATGTTGAATTTGAGTCGTAAATATCTTCATTAAAATCCAAAACAATGTCAACTCATTTTTGCGTGTGTATAACCAAAGTAATGTCATTTCTACCAACAAATTCCTGTTTACACAAACTGTATATAGAACCAATTATGCTTCATCCAGAGCGTCCAACCAGGATGTACATAGATCATTTATCATGCTGTCCCTCTTTCAAATTTTCATGCTATCTTGTCAAGGCACTATTCTTCCTTTTAGTGAGCATTATCGGTCATTTTGACTGATCGGGCACACCCGACACACGCATCAATCACTTTTCTATAGCTCTGACCAAATCACCGTGATTGGACGCTGACTAATCCGTCAAGTTCCCTTGGACTTCTCGGAGAGACATTCGAATAGAAAAGATCGATTCAACGGACTTTATACATGTTGTGTGTTGAGAAAAGAATGTAGAAGGTGGCTTATACAGCATGCAATAGGCTCTAACTGTATAACACAAAATCAAATAATTTAAGCTGCAAAAGCGACATCATCTTCATAACACACCAGACTCAAATTCTACATTCAGGAAGAAATGGATTTATGGACAAGCACACAATAAACACACAGGCCAATCTTCTGTTTTACTTTCAGGCCAGCTGATTCCATCCAACTGAGCACACAACACATAAACTAGAAGGAGCGATTGTTCAGAAACCCTTCCCTTGAAATACTGAGCTTGTGCCAATTTCATATGACACTCCACTTGTTTGACAGACATTTCTGTACCGTCACGCATTATAGATCAATAAACAAACTTCACCGACATGTTCAGTATCCTTGGCTCGATTGCGATACTTGTGGAATGCATTGTTTGTATGATATGTTTGCCGTGTTTCACAAGGGGATCATCAGACAAACTGATGTGCGCACCTGTTGCACAATACCATGCTGTGATGAAGAGCCTCCACGTTAACCAGGCCTCCCATTATAACCGATATAAGCTGTTGAGGGGAATGAGTGAGGGTGGTTGAAGCTGTTGTCCGACATGATGTGACAATGTCAATACCCTGAAGTTCTTGTTTCGTCTGATCAGCAGCAACCTATCAATATGAAAGGACGGTCGGAGGAAAGTATTTATTGCTACTGAGTTGGTCCGTGTAGGTCTGACTGGTCACTAACCTATAACTAAACTGACGATTCTTTGCTTTTCCGTCTTGTCATATTTAAGATGAAGAATGTATGAATGTAAAGGAGGTGAGTAATAAGTGTTCGGGACCTGTGTCCAGGATGTGCAGGACAATAACCTCCCTCATTGATGAGCAAAAGCGAAAAGGATTCAGTATGAAACAGAAAAGTATTATGACATTAATATTAACTTTATAGAGTTTAACAGCGTTTTAGCATCTGTCAAAGCATATTGTCGTGGAATGGGTTTTGCAATTTTACAACAAATCTTGAATGTCCTATTTTGCCATTTAATATAATACATCTGCTTAAAACGGTAAAATATTACTATGAGACTCTTATACAAACTCAGTGTTTACGAAATCTTACAAAGTGGGAATTGATATTTGGGTCGGGAAGTACTGGAATCTGATAGACAAAAATACAATATGACTTCAACTAAATGCCTGCAAATTTTTAAACAGCAATGGTTTCAATATCAAATCCTTCACCGTATTTTACCAACAAAATCTTTACTCTATAACATGGGACAAGGAGACAGCAATGTATGTGGTTACTGTAACAACCAAAGCGAACCAGTTGATCATCTGTATTGGTTCTGCAACCACATGAGTTCCATCTGGACGCAATTTGAATGGGGCAACCAGAAAGCTGATTTATCCATTAAACTTAATAAGCAAGATATACTTCTTGGTTCTCAGCTACCCAATGTTTGACAAATAAATCTTTTAATAATTGTATGCAAACAATTTATTTTCAAAAATACATCATATAAAAAACCAATAAACTTTTATTACTTTACGAAACACACAGCAAAAAAATGTGTGGACATCTTAACCAATTTACTAAATTCTGGTCATCTTGTCACGTTTTGTTGATATAGACAATCATATACATGTGCAACTGTGTATAAATAGAAATAAAAGAATTATGAAATAGAAAAGCAAGGGACTAAAGAAAAGAGATTCGCGTATTGATACATCACAAGTTGTATCCATGACAGAATTGAAAGATTAAGAAATGGCGTTTGGACACAAGGGAACAGTTTCCAATAACGCCTTGGAATATCATCAGCCGCTGCTTCCATATCAACTTTCTGATTACTTTCTTCAGTCAGTCGGGTTCAACGAAACCAATACCGATACTGTCCATGGCGTTGTTAGTTATAGTGCAGTGGATGCACCGTCCATGATGTTGTTAGTTGTAGTGCAGTGGATACACCGTCCATGATGTTGTTAGTTGTAGTGCAGTGGATACACTGTCCATGATGTTGTTAGTTGTAATGCAGTAGATACACCGTCCATGATGTTGTTAGTTATAGTGCAGTGGATACACCGTCCATGATGTTGTTAGTTGTAGTGCAGTAGATACACCGTCCAAGATGTTGTGAGTTGTAGTGCAGTAGATACACTGTCCATGATGTTGTTAGTTATAGTGCAGTAGATACACCGTCCATGATGTTGTTAGTTATAGTGCAGTGGATACACCGTCCATGATGTTGTTAGTTGTAGTGCAGTGGATACACCGTCCATGATGTTGTTAGTTGTAGTGCAGTAGATACACCGTCCATGTCCATGATGTTGTTAGTTGTAGTGCAGTGGATACACTGTCCATGATGTTGTTAGTTGTAGTGCAGTGGATACACTGTCCATGATGTTGTTAGCTGTAGTGCAGTGGATACACCGTCCATGATGTTGTTAGTTAGTGGATAGTGCAGTGGATACACCGTCCATGATGTTGTTAGTTGTAGTGCAGTGGATACACCGTCCATGTCCATGATACACCGTTGTTAGTTGTAGTGCAGTAGATACACCGTCCATGATGTTGTTAGTTGTACACTGTCCATGATGTTAGTTGTGGATAATAACCGTCCATGATGTTGTTAGTTGTAGTGCAGTGGATACACTGTCCATGATGTTGTTAGTTGTAGTGCAGTGGATACACTGTCCATGATGTTGTTAGTTGTAGTGCAGTAGATACACCGTCCATGATGTTGTTAGTTGTAGTGCAGTGGATACACTGTCCATGATGTTGTTAGTTGTAGTGCAGTGGATACACTGTCCATGATGTTGTTAGTTGTAGTGCAGTGGATACACCGTCCACATGATGTTGTTAGTTGTAGTGCAGTAGATACACCGTCCTTGACGTTGTTAGCTGTAGTGCAGTGGATACACCGTCCATGATTGTTTTCTTATTATTATACTATATTTATATAGCGCACATATCCAAGCAACTGGTGCATGCTCAAGGCGCTGGTATGGTGTGAGTCCAGGGTACAGTGTGAGTTCAAGGTACGGTGTGAGTGCAGGGTACGGTGTGAGTTCAAGGTACGGTGTGAGTGCAGGATATGGTGTAAGTGCAAGGTACGGTGTGAGTGCAGGGTATGGTGTGAGTGCAAGGTACGGTGTGAGTACAAGGTACAATGTGAGTGCAGGGTATGGTGTGAGTACAAGGTACGTGTGATTACAGGGTATGGTGTGAGTGCAAAGTACGGTGTGAGTGCATGTATGGTGAAAGTACAAGGTACGGTGTGAGAGCAGGGTAAGGCGTGAGTACAAGGTATGGTGTGAGTGCAGGGTATGGTGTGAGTACAACGTACGGTGTGAGTGCAGGGTACGGTGTGAGTAGAAGGTACGGTGTGAGTACAAGGTACGGTGTGAGAACAAGGTACGGTGTGAGTGCAGGGTACGGTGTGAGTACAGGGTATGGCGTGAGAACAAGGTACGGTGTGAGTGCAGGGTACTGTGAGAGTACATGGTACGGTGTGAGTACAAGGTACTGTGTGAGTACAAGGTACGGTGTGAGTACAGGGTACTATGTGAGTACAACCTACTGTGTGAGTACAGTGCACTGTGTGAGTACAACCTACTGTGTGAGTACAGTGTACTATGTGAGTACAACCTACTGTGTGAGTACAGTGTTCTATGTGAGTACAACCTACTGTGTGAGTACAGGGTACTATGTGAGTACAACCCACTGTGTGAGTACAGTGCACTGTGGTGAGTACAACCTTCTCTGTGAGTACAGTGCACTGTGTGAGTACAACCTACTGTGTGAGTACAGAGTACTATGTGAGTACAACCAACTTTGTGAGTACAGTGCACTGTGGTGAGTACAACCTACTGTGTGAGTACAGTAGTACAGTGTACTATGTGAGGTACAACACTACTGTGTGAGTACAGTGTACTATGTGAGTACAACCTACTGTGTGAGTACAGTGCACTGTGTGAGTACAACCCACTGTGTGAGTACAGTACTATGTGTGATTACAACCTACTGTGTGAGTACAACCCACTGTGTGAGTACAGTGTACTATGTGAGTAATAACCTACTTTGTGAGTACAGTGTACTGTGTGAGTACAACCTACTTTGTGAGTACAGTGTACTATGTGAGTACAACCTACTGTGTGAGTACAGTAGTACTAGTGTGAGTACAACCTACTGTGTGAGTACAGTGTACTATGTGATTACAACCCACTGTGTGAGTACAACCCACTGTGTGAGTACAGTGTACTGTGTGAGTACAACCTACTTTGTGAGTACAGTGTACTGTGTGAGTACAACCTACTTTGTGTAGTTAGTGTACTATGTGAGTACAACCTACTGTGTGAGTACAGTGTACTATGTGAGTACAACCTACTGTGTGAGTACAACCTACTGTGCGAGTACAGTGTACAGTGTGATGTGAATCTTTGTCAAACAAACTGCTATGTGACTATAGCGGAGTCTACTGGAACTGATGAAATACCAATAAACCCATCCTGTCGAAGGAGAAATATTCATCAATTACTTAAAATGTCAAATATTTAGAGAGAAACAAATGATCTGCAATATTCTGTAAAAAGATGGCAACTCAGGGCGTGTTGATACCAGTGCCTAGAAATGGTGACACAATTGCCAATATTGGGACAGTACAGTGTTTTGACATACGGTCTTGCAGAAGACACAGAAAAAACATGAAAAAACATACATACTGCATCATGTTGTTCACTTTCCCTTCTGGCAACGTCTGAGACTGCCAATCTATGGCACTTCTTAGCTTCCAGTCGTCGCCACGACTGAAAAAAAACCACCTGAATAATCGATTGATGGGGAAAAAGTTCAGCATAACAGTTCTAGTCATATTTACCCAATTAATGCCCTGACACCGTCCATGATGTTGTTAGTTGTAGTGCAGTGGATACACCGTCCATGATGTTGTTAGTTGTAGTGCAGTGGATACACTGTCCATGATGTTGTTAGTTGTAGTGCAGTGGATACACTGTCCATGATGTTGTTAGTTGTAGTGCAGTGGATACACCGTCCATGATGTTGTTAGTTGTAGTGCAGTAGATACACTGTCCATGATGTTGTAAGTTGTAGTGCAGTAGATACACCGTCCATGATGTTGTTAGTTGTAGTGCAGTGGATACACTGTCCATGATGTTGTTAGTTGTAGTGCAGTGGATACACTGTCCATGATGTTGTTAGTTGTAGTGCAGTGGATACACCGTCCACATGATGTTGTTAGTTGTAGTGCAGTAGATACACCGTCCTTGACGTTGTTAGCTGTAGTGCAGTGGATACACCGTCCATGATTGTTTTTTTTATTATTATACTATATTTATATAGCGCACATATCCAAGCAACTGGTGCATGCTCAAGGCGCTGGTATGGTGTGAGTCCAGGGTACAGTGTGAGTTCAAGGTACGGTGTGAGTTCAAGGTACGGTGTGAGTGCAGGATATGGTGTAAGTGCAAGGTACGGTGTGAGTGCAGGGTATGGTGTGAGTGCAAGGTACGGTGTGAGTGCAGGGTATGGTGTGAGTGCAAGGTACGGTGTGATTACAGGGTACAATGTGAGTGCAGGGTATGGTGTGAGTACAAGGTACGTGAAAGTACAGGGTATGGTGTGAGAGCAAAGTACGGCGTGAGTACAAGCATGTATGGTGAAAGTACAAGTACAACGTACGGTGTGAGTGCAGGGTAAGGCGTGAGTACAACGTACGGTGTGAGTGCAGGGTATGGTGTGAGTAGAAGGTACGGTGTGAGTACAAGGTACGGTGTGAGAACAAGGTATGGCGTGAGTACAAGGTACGGTGTGAGTGCAGGGTACTGTGAGAATACATGGTACGGTGTGAGTACAAGGTACTGTGTGAGTACAGGGTACTATGTGAGTACAACCTACTGTGTGAGTACAGTGCACTGTGTGAGTACAACCTACTGTGTGAGTACAGTGTTCTATGTGAGTACAACCTACTGTGTGAGTACAGTGTACTATGTGAGTACAGTGTACTATGTGAGTACAACCAACTTTGTGAGTACAGTGCACTGTGGTGAGTACAACCTACTGTGTGAGTACAGTGTACTATGTGAGTACAACCTACTGTGTGAGTACAGTGTACTATGTGAGTACAACCAACTTTGTGAGTACAGTGCACTGTGGTGAGTACAACCTACTGTGTGAGTACAGTGTACTATGTGAGTACAACCTACTGTGTGAGTACAGTGTACTATGTGAGTACAACCTACTGTGTGAGTACAGTGCACTGTGTGAGTACAACCCACTGTGTGAGTACAGAGTACTATGTGATTACAACCTACTGTGTGAGTACAACCCACTGTGTGAGTACAGTGTACTATGTGAGTACAACCTACTTTGTGAGTACAGTGTACTGTGTGAGTACAACCTACTTTGTGAGTACAGTGTACTATGTGAGTACAACCTACTGTGTGAGTACAGTGTACTATGTGAGTACAACCCACTGTGTGAGTACAGAGTACTATGTGATTACAACCTACTGTGTGAGTACAACCCACTGTGTGAGTACAGTGTACTATGTGAGTACAACCTACTTTGTGAGTACAGTGTACTGTGTGAGTACAACCTACTTTGTGAGTACAGTGTACTATGTGAGTACAACCTACTGTGTGAGTACAGTGTACTATGTGAGTACAACCTACTGTGTGAGTACAACCTACTGTGCGAGTACAGTGTACAGTGTGATGTGAATCTTTGTCAAACAAACTGCTATGTGACTATAGCGGAGTCTACTGGAACTGATGAAATACCAATAAACCCATCCTGTCGAAGGAGAAATATTCATCAATTACTTAAAATGTCAAATATTTAGAGAGAAACAAATGATCTGCAATATTCTGTAAAAAGATGGCAACTCAGGGCGTGTTGATACCAGTGCCTAGAAATGGTGACACAATTGCCAATATTGGGACAGTACAGTGTTTTGACATACGGTCTTGCAGAAGACACAGAAAAAACATGAAAAAACATACATACTGCATCATGTTGTTCACTTTCCCTTCTGGCAACGTCTGAGACTGCCAATCTATGGCACTTCTTAGCTTCCAGTCGTCGCCACGACTGAAAAAAAACCACCTGAATAATCGATTGATGGGGAAAAAGTTCAGCATAACAGTTCTAGTCATATTTACCCAATTAATGCCCTGACACCGTCCATGATGTTGTTAGTTGTAGTGCAGTGGATACACCGTCCATGATGTTGTTAGTTGTAGTGCAGTGGATACACTGTCCATGATGTTGTTAGTTGTAGTGCAGTGGATACACCGTCCATGATGTTGTTAGTTGTAGTGCAGTGGATACACCGTCCATGATGTTGTTAGTTGTAGTGCAGTGGATACACTGTCCATGATGTTGTTAGTTGTAGTGCAGTGGATACACCGTCCATGATGTTGTTAGTTGTAGTGCAGTGGATACACCGTCCATGATGTTGTTAGTTGTAGTGCAGTGGATACACCGTCCATGATGTTGTTATTGTAGTGCAGTGGATACACTGTCCATGATGTTGTTAGTTGTAGTGCAGTGGATACACTGTCCATGATGTTGTTAGTTGTAGTGCAGTGGATACACCGTCCATGATGTTGTTAGTTGTAAAGCAGTGGATACACCGTCCATGATGTTGTTAGTTGTAGTGCAGTGGATACACTGTCCATGATGTTGTTAGTTGTAGTGCAGTGTGATACACTGTCCATGATGTTGTTAGTTGTAGTGCAGTGGATACACTGTCCATGATGTTGTTAGTTGTAGTGCAGTGGATACACTGTCCATGATGTTGTTAGTTGTAGTGCAGTGGATACACCGTCCATGATGTTGTAAGGGCGTTGTAGTGCAGTGGATACACTGTCCATGATGTTGTTAGTTGTAGTGCAGTGGATACACCGTCCATGATGTTGTTAGTTGTAGTGCAGTGGATACGGAGTTGTAGCAGTCCATGATGTTGTTAGTTGTAGTGCAGTGGATACACCGTCCATGATGTTGTTAGTTGTAGTGCAGTGGATACACCGTCCATGATGTTGTTAGTTGTAGTGCAGTGGATACACTGTCCATGATGTTGTTAGTTGTAGTGCAGTGGATACACCGTCCATGATGTTGTTAGTTGTAGTGCAGTGGATACACTGTCCATGATGTTGTTAGTTGTAGTGCAGTGGATACACTGTCCATGATGTTGTTAGTTGTAGTGCAGTGGATACACCGTCCACATGATGTTGTTAGTTGTAGTGCAGTAGATACACCGTCCTTGACGTTGTTAGCTGTAGTGCAGTGGATACACCGTCCATGATTGTTTTTTTATTATTATACTATATTTATATAGCGCACATATCCAAGCAACTGGTGCATGCTCAAGGCGCTGGTATGGTGTGAGTCCAGGGTACAGTGTGAGTTCAAGGTACGGTGTGAGTGCAGGGTACGGTGTGAGTTCAAGGTACGGTGTGAGTGCAGGGTATGGTGTGAGTGCAAGGTACGGTGTGAGTACAAGGTACAATGTGAGTGCAGGGTATGGTGTGAGTACAAGGTACGTGTGATTACAGGGTATGGTGTGAGTGCAAAGTACGGTGTGAGTGCATGTATGGTGAAAGTACAAGGTACGGTGTGAGAGCAGGGTAAGGTGTGAGTACAAGGTACGGTGTGAGTGCAGGGTAAGGTGTGAGTACAACGTACGGTGTGAGTGCAGGGTACGGTGTGAGTAGAAGGTACGGTGTGAGTACAAGGTACGGTGTGAGAACAAGGTACGGTGTGAGTACAAGGTACGGTGTGAGTACAGGGTACTGTGTGAGTACATGGTACGGTGTGAGTACAAGGTACTGTGAGAGTACATGGTACGGTGTGAGTACAAGGTACTGTGTGAGTACAGTGCACTGAGTGAGTACAACCTACTGTGTGAGTACAGTGTACTATGTGAGTACAACCTACTGTGTGAGTACAGTGTGGAGTACAATGTGTGAGTACAACCTACTGTGTGAGTGAGTACAGTGTTCTATGTGAGTACAACCTACTGTGTGAGTACAGTGCACTGTGTGAGTAAGTACAACCTACTGTGTGAGTACAGTGTACTATGTGAGTACAACCTACTGTGTGAGTACAGTGTACTATGTGAGTACAACCTACTGTGTGAGTACAGTGTACTGTGTGAGTACAACCTACTGTGTGAGTACAGTGTACTATGTGAGTACAACCTACTGTGTGAGTACAGTGTACTATGTGAGTACAACCTACTGTGTGAGTACAACCTACTGTGTGAGTACAGTGTACTGTGTGAGTACAACCTACTGTGTGAGTACAGTGTACTATGTGAGTACAACCTACTGTGTGAGTACAGTGTACTATGTGAGTACAACCTACTGTGTGAGTACAACCTACTGTGCGAGTACAGTGTACAGTGTGACGTGAATCTTTGTCAAACAAACTGCTATGTGACTATAGCGGAGTCTACTGGAACTGATGAAATACCAATAAACCCATCCTGTCGAAGGAGAAATATTCATCAATTACTTAAAATGTCAAATATTTAGAGAGAAACAAATGATCTGCAATATTCTGTAAAAAGATGGCAACTCAGGGCGTGTTGATACCAGTGCCTAGAAATGGTGACACAATTGCCAATATTGGGACAGTACAGTGTTTTGACATACGGTCTTGCAGAAGACACAGAAAAAACATGAAAAACATACATACTGCATCATGTTGTTCACTTTCCCTTCTGGCAACGTCTGAGACTGCCAATCTATGGCACTTCTTAGCTTCCAGTCGTCGCCACGACTGAAAAAAAACACCTGAATAATCGATTGATGGGGAAAAATTTCAGCATAACAGTTCTAGTCATATTTACCCAATTAATGCCCTGAAACCAGAGATGGTTATAAACTACATCTGTTTAAGTACAATGTAGACTGTTTCTGTAACACTGCGCTATAAATACTGTCAGAGAAATGAAATAAGTAGGGAACATTTGTATAGACCCGGCGGGTTTGTGCTATCCTCTTATAGCATCATAAACCAGCCACGTAGCCATGGAGCCCTTTAGGCACTTTCAACATGTATACGAGGAGCTTTCAGCACTAAAATATCTCAGATTATTGAAAAAAATTCATCAAGAGATTCGCAAGATTTTATTTTGGACAATAACATATAATTCAAAGAATATATCAGGAGTGCATGTGAGTATATATTCAGCGGTTGAGTAATCAAGTCGTGAAACCGCTTGTTTTTCTCCACAAACCGAAGGATGAATTCTGCATTCAATTCTCTACTTGGGTATAATCAGTGAAGCCCACTTTTGGTGTCATCATATATCTGGAATAATGCTGAAATCGGCGTCTACGAAAGCACTAAAGCAAAGGAGTCCTCTGTTTAAAACAGAAAGCCGTTTTGTGATGGATGGGTATTCTGGACCATCCCTGTCACACGTCATACATCTCAAGTGTTCATCTGAACAGACACGTTTATCCCACTTGTTCACTCCTACGTGCAGTCACAGAAAAATGTGGGGCTATCATTCCATCTACAAACGAAAGGAGTTTTGAAGGGCGATGTTCATGTTCAAGATAAAGGGAGATTTAAGGTTTTCACTACCGTAACAATAAGTTAGTCAGTCGAAAAAAGAAATTTAAATTCTTTCAACAGTGTCTGAGACACCACTGTCTCGATAGTTGGGCAAACAGCTGGGCCTTACTTGCTCTTTGAATTTTTTTAAATTGTTCTTATTTGTTTTAATTCCAAATTTAACGCAGAGGTTAACTGGTTCGCACTGACCTTAATCTTAAAATCTAGAAAGTGTGAAATGCAGAAGTGTACAGATCGATCGAACCTGTTGATTTCGGCATGTTAATCAATGCCAAAAAGTTGAGTAGGACTATATATCAACACTTCTATATACTTGTACTACAAATGGGACCCGTTTTACAGATCAGTACAAATAACAGAATGGTCCACAACAGAGTGGCAGTACAACATCCAGTAGTATTACAATAATACAGTGGCAATACAACATGCAGTGGTATTACAATCATTACAGTGACAGTACAACACCCAGTGGTATTATTATCAATACAGTGGCAGTACAACACCCAGTTGTATTACAATCATTATAGTGACAGTAAAACACCCAGTGGTATTACAATCATTACAGTGGCAGTACAACACCCAGTGGTATTACAATCATTACAGTGGCAGTACAACATCCAGTGGTATTACAATCATTACAGTGGCAGTACAACATCCAGTGGTATTATTAATCATTACAGTGGCAGTACAAGTGGCAGTACAACAGTGGAATTACAATCATTACAGTGGCAGTACAACATCCAGTGGTATTACAATCATTACAGTGGCAGTACAACATCCAGTGGTATTACAATCATTACAGTGGCAGTACAACATGCAGTGGTATTACAATCATTACAGTGGCAGTACAACATCCAGTGGTATTATAATCATTACAGTGGCAGTACAACATGCAGTGGTATTACAATCATTACAGTGGCAGTACAACATGCAGTGGTTTTACAATCATTACAGTGGCAGTACAACGTCCAGTCGTATTAAAATCATTACAGTGGCAGTACAACATGCAGTGGTATTACAATCATTACAGTGGCAGTAAAACATCCAGTGGTATCACAATTATGGCAGTGGCAGTACAACACCCAGTGGTATTACAATCATTACAGTGGCAGTACAACACCCAGTGGTATTACAATCATGACAGTGGCAGTAAAACACCCAGTGGTATTACAATCATTACAGTGGCAGTACAACACCCAGTGGTATTATAATCATTCCAGTGGCAGTACAACACCAAGTTGTATTACAATCATTACAGTGGCAGTACCACATGTTGTGGTATTACAACCATTACAGTGGCAGTACAACACCCAGTGGTATTACAATCATTACAGTGGCAGTACAACACCCAGTGGTATTACAATCATTCCAGTGGCAGTACAACATCCAGTGGTATTACAATCATTACAGTGGCAGTACAACACCCAGTGGTATTACAATCATTACAGTGGCAGTACAACATGCAGTGGTATTACAATCATTACAGTGGCAGTACAACACCCAGTGGTATTACAATCATGACAGTGGCAGTAAAACACCCAGTGGTATTACAATCAAAACAGTGACAGATTTCCAGTACTGTCAGAAGTGCTTGGCTAAATGAAATATACAGGATCAGCCAAATATGTTTCTCCTGCCACAGCTTTCCCAATAAGCAAGTGTACTTCTTTACCTGGGAGAGTTTCTACAACCCCTAAATTCAGACACCAAGTCAGTCTGAAATTCACAAATCTCAAAAGCATCTCTTTGAACGGTAATAAGCTTCACTTTCACCTTTAGCGAGCACAAAACTTTACAACAAAACCTTTGGAAAACTGGTCTAGAAAACCTAACTCTTTAGTTGAATCACAATCATCATTGGCTTGACATTCACAGAAACATCTGAGGAAGACTGGCAATATGTGGGATTCAATAACATTTCAGTAGCAGCATCGGATCCCCTGGAGTAGATTTGACTGCCAAACTTTGAAGGGGGTGAACTATCCTTATCCTGCCGTGAAACCCTGACTGACTAAATCTAACCCTATGGGTTAGCGAATAATCATGCGCCAAAGTTGCAGCCTGGTGTAAGTGATCCACTCCCTGCTTGTAAAGACATGTCTAAATGACACACTAAACATCCACCACTAAAACTGACCATCTCAAACTATCAAAATCACCTTCCAACACGTACAATAGCTATGAGAATACTATTATTCTCCTCAGCAAACTCAACAAAAGTGACCATTACCTGTTCTTAGCAGACCTTAACGTGTGCTTCTAAGCTCCAGGAACCAACTCATAACCCTTCGTAACCGCATCCCTCAACATCACAAACACATGCAAAGTCAAGTAAATTATTCATCGGGAAAGACTCGGGAACGTACGATACAAGTCAAAATACAGAACTACATTATTCTTGCTAATGTTGCATGATATACACATGGAAACGAGATAGGGAACACATAAAAGTACAAGTGTTCCTTAATTTATTTCCAGAATTTCACCCACAGTGCAATACATACCTTGTGCAGAAACCTGGAAAAGAATAAAGGAACACTTGTACTTTCATGTGTTCCCTTATTTGTTTCCATGAGTATATTTGGTACTGCCCACCCGTGGCCACCTTAACACGTTGTAAAGGCTGGCCCTTGTTGTTACCCTTATTAAACAACTCTCATCTAACAGTCGTAGGGCACCCACTGACGTCTTCTCATTAAACAACTCTCATGTAACAGTCGTAGGGCACCCACTGACGTCTTCTCATTAAACAACTCTCATCTAACAGTCGTAGGGCACCCACTGACGTCTTCTCATTAAACATCTGTCATGTAACAGTCGTAGGGCACCCACTGACGTCTTCTCAACAGTAACGTCGTAGGGCACCCACTGACGTCTTCTCATTAAACATCTCTCATCTAACAGTCGTAGGGCACCCACTGACGTCTTCTCATTAAACATCTGTCATGTAACAGTCGTAGGGCACCCACTGACGTCTTCTCATTAAACATCTGTCATGTAACAGTCGTAGGGCACCCACTGACGTCTTCTCATAAAGAGCATGCTCAAGTTTTAGCTGAAATGAGTTAAAGTTTACACCAAGGCCAGAACAGAAGGAACATTTCCCAACGTAAATGGAAAGTAGACTATTGTGCCATTTTCAGTTTTGTCACTCTGTCTTTTTTGTCACTCTCAGTCTGTTTTGTCACTCTCAGTCTTTATTCAAATATAGTGAGGTACAAAAGAAGGTAATACCTGGTGTTTTGGGATCATTTTAAATACAATAACTTTCACAAACATTGTGTCGAGTTGGCACTTTGCCAGCCAGACGTCTTCCAGTTCTGGGACAGTCAGATGTCTGACCAGTCTAGTTGACATGTCTCCTATTACCTGGCCAGACATCTGACACTTCCAGAACTGGAAGACGTCTGCGCATTCTTCGGAATGCTCAAAGTGACGTCATCAGTACTGCCTTGTACCGCCAAACGTTCTAGCAATGTGGCTGTTCGATCTCCTTCTGCGACACTCCAGTGGCTCGTTCTCACTCCGCTGTTGATAATCCTGGTATTTGTATGTGTGCATTTAACAGTTATACAACTAACAATATCATTCGACTGTGTCTTATACGTGATGTTTATGATATTCCACTCAGGACACTGCGGGTGTTTTGGCAACATGTACGCAATGTTTGCGACTTGTAATGTTTGTGATTTTGTACGTCGGTTTAGATCCAAACAGGACACACATGAGGCAGTTTCACAGGTTCAGTATGTTTAGTTCAGCTCTCAATGGAACTAGTTCTTTAACCATTTAAAACCATATAGCATTATCGATATATCTTACCCTCAACTTAAACTTCTTCACCGATTTCCTTTGTAATCATTTTGACAACCCAGGCAGAGGCCCAACTGGTATGGTAACAGTTCACTATTTGGTGCCCATGCCAAAGTCTACTTTTTATAAATGTCCTTTCCCGGAGTTTCCTTTACTCCAGCATTTCACTTCTAGTTTACAGTATAATATTCCAATTGACATTTGATTACGTGCTTCATAGTTTGTCCAGATCCTTTGACGAAGCCATATCTATTGTTACCACATACAATGACATATGCCCCATTGATCAAGAAATGAAGTGGTTTTTTTCTGAAACAAACTTGGTTTTTCTCATAACGCAGGCTTACTGAACCAATAACCCGCTCTGTCAGTGGCACCAACGGTGATTTATAGGCTTCACTAAACTTCCAATTAGACTGATTGAAAATATCCCAGACATTCAGAAACTGTTTTAACACACATAAACGGTTTCCAAAAATAAAAATAAATTGGAAGAATGCTGATTCGCAAAATCAAGAGATTATTGTGCTGCTTTTCCATCAGATTTCAGCCTGACCCCAGGCAGAGCGGCACTTGTTTCCAGGCAGAAACACATAGGAACTGCGGGAAAATCTATAGTTTCCATCACGACAGAAATGTCACACAAAAACTCGATCCTCTTAACGCCAAACCTGTGTCCTTCATAGCTGTGGTATTTTTCATTTTGCAGATGTATTCAATCAGCTTCATTATGGAATAGACGTTACATTTATCAAGGTTGGACATGCTGTCAATGGAAAGCCGCTAGCCCCGGGACACGGAAATATCAAGGTTCGTTTACAACAGTTTAAATGCTCCCGAGTTGTTTAAATAAAAAATGTATCATCGACGTGGAACACAGCCCAGTGTCGGTGTCGGTGGGATGGTTTCTGTAGCCCCTTCAGAGTGAACAGACCAGCCCTAAAACATGTAGCAGAAACATCACCTCATACGCTAGGTTGTAATATGTGGACATTGGTCACGAACAAGGCTGAAAACAAAGTTACAGGCAAAGTGATTAAAGTCAACCTCTACTTGACCAGGTATCACCACCCTGACTTCGTGTTAACGTAAAGAACATCAAACATAACAGGAATTGAAAATCCAATGGTAATCAAGCATTTTAACTGACTTTCGTCCTCCAAATACTACACGGTGCGTCTGATGACATGTCATTCGTAACATAACAACGTATGATATGGATTTACAAGTTCTTTAATATTTACAACACGACGTTTCTGGGCTACTTCTTGCCCCTTCATGTGGAAACACATCCAAGCATGTACAGCGGTTAAGGGGAACATGGAAATCACTGTACATGCTTGTATGTGTGTTTCCATATATGTGTTTTCCTGTCATTGTTTCCATAAGTGACTTCCAATCAATCCTTTCATGTATATCCTTTTCGTTGTATAAACACTCTGTACATTCATTTCATAAACACACCACTTAATCTCCTTGAACTCTGTACATCTCAATCTGTAATACTATCTCACTGGCTTCTTGTACATACTATATATTTTGCTCGTAATCACATTCTGTCATTCACATGATGAAGAGACAAGAAGTAGCCCAGACTCTTTGTCTCCAACATATGGCTGATGGCCTCGTTCTGGACGTCTTCGATTAACGTCATTCGTGATAAAGTTTCCATTGAATTCATAGGTCATATGCCATTTGTAATAAATTTTCATTGATTTCATAGGTCATATGCCATTTGTAATAACGTTTTCATTGATTTCATAGGTCATATGCCATTTGTAATTAAGGTTTCAGAGATTTCATAGGCACATGCCATCCTCGATAAAGCTTTCATAGACCATATAGCTTTCGTGGTAATGTTTTCTGAGGTCATGGGACCTCATCAGATAATTAAATATGCTGGACACTTGGAAACAGTTACATCTGTATCTTAACCATGTACTACAGTAGCGTCACTTAGTTTTGGGGAGATGTGTAGATATATTCTGCATCCAAGGTCAATCCTTCAAGACGGTGGGTTCAGGGTCACGTGACAGGAGCACCTTCCCCGCTCAGTGCAGTGAACTCTAACCCGTGGTTACATTGTTGCTGTATTCATATATGATGTTCTACCTTTGAGGTCTATCACCACACTTGCTGCTGCTACATAACGACACTGACTTGCCGCCAGCGGCCGTTCCCCTTCGGACTGACGACGGTTGTTGATGCTCCCAGGGGATGACAATACCGTGGTAGTGAATGGAACATTTTGATCACCCTTTATCCCAGCGCCCAGCGGCTGGCTGTTACAGTACAGTGTACGTAGTGTACTTCACATACATAACCCGTCCCATTTGCGTGCAAATATACCCTTAGACCGGGCAACCTTTGCTCCGACCCCATGGATTTCTTCCTGTAAACAGATGGTAAATCAATGCCCAGCACAACACACCGAACGTGATATGAACATGAAACTGCAATAATCCCTAACAAGTTCCTGAAGGTGAAACAGGTTGTGTTTCTACATGAGTGTGCGATGACAGCACAATGCTTTCTGCTCAATCGCGGGGATACATTTCAATTACAGGCTGTTAGAGTCGGGATGTGGATGATTAGCGTGTTATGGTGGATATTCCTTCCATAATATGCACTCGGTGAAGTGAATCACCGTGGCAGCGAGTGCCCTTGAACCTGCTTTCGTTAACTGAACAGGCATGATTGGTTTCTTAACCAGTCTATATAGTTATTCTGGAGAGGAGGGCCTCTATTTGTTGGTCATTATCGGGCTTTCCACTGATGGTGATACATTTGACTTTGTTATCGATGGAACAACCGCTTCAATATTGACAGCTGACATACAAGCACATTGATATGACCTGGTAGACGTTGTGGACATTCACCTCACTACTGAGTTAGAAGAATAGAGAGCTAACTTAGGCATGGATAGTTTGGAAGCAGTATTTGGAGAAGCAGTAGAATAGATATTACGAATGACACCAAACAATAATTTTCGAAAGACGTTTAGCAATAAAATTCAATCACAAGTGTAACAACAAATCTTCAGCCAACCAAGGCGCGAGGTGTTCAAGTGATCAGTATTGGCAGGTTAGGAAGTGGTGTAAATATGAAACATGATTGGAGTTTATCGATTATGTGGATCCAGCTGGAGCCTCATATTTCGTGCATGTAACACATAAAGTAGACTTCTTGATTTATGTGATTCCTCCTGTCCCATGATCATATTTCATCTCAGTGAAATATTAAATCTGACTGCTATAATATAATTGATGGTTTTAAACCACTGAACCATTGGGTATCATGATCCGATGAAAGTTCAGGACATCGCAGGAATTACTTCATTGAAGGCCACACTGTCGCTGTCCTTGTCTCGTGCTCTTCATTCCCTAAAATCTGGGATGTTGGTTGTAAACTAATCAATCTGGCCTTAACTCGGATTTTGGTTGTAAATTAACCAATTATATTTGGGAGATATCTGATTACTGACACTTTGCGAAATTGAATAGTAGGAGTCAATGTATCTACAGATACATTTGAAAAAATGCTAAACAAAAACATATTAACTGTAACATAGTAACTGTGACATATTAAACTGTAACACAGCAACCGTAATATAGTAACTGTAACATAGTAACCGTAACAGCAACTGTAACATAGTAACTGTAACATAGCACCTGTAATATAGTAACTGTAACATAGTAACCGTAACAGCAACTGTAACATAGTAACCGTAACAGCAACTGTAACATAGTAACTGTAACAGCACCTGTAACATAGTAACTGTAACATAGCACCTGTAATATAGTAACTGTAACATAGTAACCGTAACAGCAACTGTAACATAGTAACTGTAACATAGCACCTGTAATATAGTAACTGTAACATAGTAACCGTAACAGCAACTGTAACATAGTAACCGTAACAGCAACTGTAACATAGTAACTGTAACATAGCACCTGTAACATAGTAACTGTAACATAGCAAATATAGTAACTGTAACATAGTAACCGTAATATAGTGACTGTAACATAGTAACCGTAACAGCAACTGTAGCATAGTAACTGTAACATAGCACCTGTAACATAGCAACTGTAACATAGCACCTGTAATATAGTAACTGTAACATAGTAACCGTAACAGCAACTGTAACATAGTAACCGTAACAGCAACTGTAACATAGTAACCGTAACAGCAACTGTAACATAGTAACCGTAACAGCAACTGTAACATAGTAACTGTGACCTACTCAACTGTAACATAGTACCTGTAGTATAGCAACCGTAACAGTAACTGTAACATAGCAACTGTAACATAGCAACCGTAACAGTAACTGTAACTGTAACATAGCAACTGTAATATAGTAACCATATAACAGTAACTATAACATGGTAACTGTGACATAGTAAACTGTAACAGTAACTGTGACATGGTAAACTGTAATGTAGTAACCGTAAAAGTAACTGTAACATAGTAACTGTAATATAGTAACTGTAATATAGTAACTATAATATAGTAACTGTAATATTGTAACTATAATACAGCAAATATAATATAGTAACTGTAACATAGTAACCGTAACAGTAACTAACATATAGTAACTGTAACATAGTAACAATAATATAGTAACTATAATATAGTAACTGTAATATAGTAACCGTAACAGTAACTATAATATAGTAACTGTAACATAGTAACTATAATATAGTAACTATAATATAGCAACTGTAATATAGTAACTGTAATATATTTACTGTAATATAGTATCTGTTACATAGTACCTGTTACATATTAACTGTAACATAGTAACCGTAACAGCAACTGTAACATAGTAACTGTGATATACTCAACTGTAACATAGTACCTGTAACATAGTAACTGTGACCTACTCAACTGTAAGATAGTACCTGTAATATAGCAACCGTAACAGTAACCGTAACAGTAACAGTAACTGTAACATAGCAACTGTAGTATAGCAACCGTAACAGTAACTGTAACATAGCAACTGTAACATAGCAACCGTAACAGTAACTGTAACTGTAACATAGCAACTGTAATATAGTAAGCATATAACAGCAACTATAACATGGTAACTGTGACATAGTAAACTGTAACAGTAACTGTGACATAGTAAACTGTAATATAGTAACTGTAATATAGTAAACGTAACTGTAACCGTGACAGTAACTATAATATTGTTACTGTAACATTGTAATATAGTAACTATATTATAGTAACAGCAATATAGTAGCGATAATATAGTAACTGTAATATAGTAACCGTAACAGTAGCTATAATATAGTAAGTGTAATATAGTAACTGTAATATAGTAACCATAACATAGTAACTGTTATATAGTAACCGTAACAGTAACCGTGACAGTAACTGTAATATAGTAACTGTAACAGTAACCGTAACAGTAACTGTAACAGTAACTATTTAAGAAATACACTTTGCTCTACCACCATGTATAGTGTAATAAAACACACTTTTGCCCTGAACCATTATAGTTAAAGCACGAGGACGCTTGCGTCCGAGTGCTTTAACGTTATAATAGTTCTGGGCGAAAGTGTGTTTTATCACAATACATGGTGGTAGGCGAAAGTGTATTTTCTAAGATGCCAAATTTAATACTTTCTAAAGATAATTACGATTAATTTAAGGCAGAAAACAAACGACGGTGTCGGTGACCTAAATTAAGAATCCTCGCACAGGGCTAACTGGCGCGCTGTTCTATTGATGTGTCTGCCCCCTACGTTAAGACGAACGTTACCAGAAAAAGACAAATGATAACAGTTTGATGACGGTTTACGTTCGGATTAAATATCTTCTCTGAATTATTTTAATTACATCTGTCATTAACGTAAACCATATGGGGCAATATGCACGTTGCATTTCTACTACCAGCGTAAGTTTAGATCAGTACATCCAGAGGAAGTTGAGTAGTCAAGCGACATTCCAAAATTGCATTGTGGGAATGTAAACATTACGAACGTTACCGTGTCGCTGAAAACTTGTGAGTCGAAATGACACATTTTAACCATCGTAAAACATAAACGTAATGTTTCCACCAGTGATGTTAGCTGCGTGAAGCAACAGCAAACCAAGAAACTGGATGCAACGGTGTAGTTTACTGTAGGATGTCGTACGAGGCGATGACAACTGACATGCATCGTGACGTCGCTTACATTGTGACGTAATGTAAAATGGTTCGATTACGAGGGGGCACACTAGAATGGCGCAGTGACGGGATAACGTCATTCAATTGTTACGTCATCAAAAAACTATACCTTTATTGTCTGATAATGTATTTTTTTTTCGATTGTTCTAACCGCTAGGCATCTTAGAAAATATAATAACTGTAAAATAGCAAATGTAATATACTAACTATAATATTGTAACTGAAACACAGTAACTATAATATAGTAACTGAAACAAAGTAACTGTAATATAGAAACTGTAATATAATAACCGTAACAGTTACCGCAACGGTAACTATAATATAGTAACTGTAATATAGTAACTGTAATATAGCAACCGTAACAGTAACTGTAACAGTAACTGTAATATAGTAAATGTAATATAGAAACTGTAACATAGTTACTGTAATATAGTAACTCTAATATAGTAACTGTAATATAGTAACTCTAGCAGTAACTTTAATATAGTAACTGTGACATAGTAACTATGATATAGTAACTATAATATAGTAACTCTAATATAATAACTGGAATATAGTAAACGTAACTGTAACCGTAACAGTAACTATATTATAGTAACTGTGACATAGTAACTATAATATAGTAACTGTAATATTGTAACCGTAACAGTAACTGTAATATAGTAACTGTAATGCAGTAACCATAAAATAGTAACTGTAATATAGTAACCGTCACATTAATTGTAATATAGTAACTGTAATATAGTAACAGCAATATAGAAACGATAATATAGTAACTGTAATATAGTAACTGTAATATAGTAACCGTAACAGTAGCTATAATATAGTAACTGTAATATAGTAACCATAACATAGAAACTGTAATATAGTAACTGTAATATAGTAACCGTAACAGTGTGTATAATATAGTAACTGTAATATAGTAACAATGATATAGTATTTGTAATATAGTAACTGTAATATGGTATCCGTAACAGGAACGGTAACAGTAACTATAATATAGCAACTGTAATATTGTAACCGTAACAGTAACTGTAATATGGTAACTTTAATATAGTAACTGTAATATAGTAACTGTAATACAGTAACCGTAACAGAAACCGTAACAGTAACTGTAATATAGTAACTATAATATATAAACTGTAATATATCAACCGTAACAGTAACTATAATAAAGTAACTGTAACATAGTAACTATAATATAGTAACTATAATATAGTAACCGTAACTAACCGTAACAGTAACTATAATATAGTAACTGTAATATTGTAACCGTAATAACAGTAACTGTAATATAGTAACTGATAATAAAGTAACTGTAATATAGTAACCGTGTAATGTAAGTAACCGTAACAGTAACTATAATATAGTAACTGTAACAGTAACTGTAATATAGTAACCATAATATAGCAACTGTAATATAGTAACTGTAATATATTTACTGTAATATAGTATCTGTTACATAGTAACTGTAATATATTAACTGTAATATAGTAACTGTTAATATAGTAACCTTAACAGCAATTGTAACATAGTAACCATAACAGCAACTGTAACATAATAACTGTAATATAGTAACTATAACATAGTAACTGTAGTATAGTAACTCTAATATAGTTTATGTAATATAGTAACAATAATATAGTAACTGTAATATAGTAACCGTAACAGTAACCGTAACAGTAACTATTATATAGTTAATGTAATATAGTAACAATAATATAGTAACTGTAATATAGCAACCGTAACAGTAACTGTAACAGTAACTATAATATAGTAACTGTAATATTGTAACCGTAACAGTAACTGTAACATTGTAACTGTAATATAGTAACTATAATGTAGTAACTGTAATATAGTAACTATAATATAGTAGCAGTAATATAGTAACGATAATAAAGTAACTGTAATATAGTAACCGTAACTGTAACATAACAATCGTAACAGTAACTATAATATAGTAATTTTAATATTGTAACTGTAATATTGTAATCATAACAGTAACTATAATATAGTAACTGTAAGATAGTAACAGTAACTGTAACATAGTAACTGTAACATAGTAACTGTAATATAGTAACCGTAACATTAACCATAACAGTAACTATAATATAGTAACTGTAACTGTAACAGTAACCGTAACAGTTACTATATTAAAGTAACAGTATATGTGACACACTTATTCAAACCAGTTTAAAATACAATCTCTTCAATTATCTTAGTGACTATCTCGATTTTGGAAGGTTTCCATGTAAATCGTCATGGCGAAGAATAACTATTAATTGCATAAATAAATCTGAAACTGAACGATGGATTTCTCACGTGTGTGTAAGGCACGATATGAATAGATATCGCTTCACCCACAATTTCTTTGGTGTACATAGATTGTATTGTTTGATGTATTTTTCCCCACAGTTTAAAGATATATTACAGTTTTGTGTACAAATCAGCTCAAGGGGAAAATTCTCAAAACATTGTGAACTCTGCAAAAGATATTGTAATGATTATGACTGCCATATAATTTTACACTGTGAACACTATATGTACAACAGAAATAATTTCTTTTCAAAACTTATAGATCTCTTTCATGTGGATGTTTATGTACAAATAGAATTATTATCTGAAGATGAAATGTTATCACTATTTTCAGGGGGTGAACTACTAGTTACTAACGATATTGATGAAATGTCATGGAGATGTATGATTGTCCTCTTCTGTAAATACCTATATTCCTTGCTTCCTTCACTAAACTGTGCATTCTAGACCTTTCATCCTGTCTTTGTACATGTATATGACTATATGAATGTGTTGTGAATATATTGCTGTGATTTTGTTGCTGTAAATATTTCATGTACATGTTTATAATGATCTTCGGAATATAATCTGGAGGAAATAAAGAGATTCATTCATTCATTCATTCATATAGTAACTGTAATATAGTAACAGTACCATAGTAACTGTAACATAGTAACTGTAATATAGTTACTGTAATATAGTAGCTGTATCTGTAATATAATAACTGTAATACAGTAACTGGAATATTGTAACCGTAACAGTAACTGTAATATAGTAACTTTAACATAGTAACCGTAACATAGTAACTGTAACTTAGTAACAGTAATATGGTAACTGTAATATAATAACAGTAACTGTAACATAATATCCAAAACATAGTAACCGTAGCATAGTAACTGTAATGTAGTAACTGTAACTGTAACATATTAACTGTAACATAGCAACCGTAACATAGTAGCTGTAATATAGTAACTGTAATATAGTAACGTAACAGAGTAAACATAACGTAGTAACTCTAACATAGTAACTGTAATATAGTAACAGTAACTCTAGCATAGCAACTGTAACATAGTTACTGTAATATAGTAACTGTAATATAGTAACTGGAACATAGTAACCTTAATATTGTAAATGTAACTGTAACATAGTAACAGTAACTCTAACACAGTAATTGTAACAGTAACTATAATATAGTAGCTGTAATGTAGCAATTGTAATATAGTAAGTGTAATATAGTAACTGTAACAGTAATCATAATAGAGTAACTGTAATATAGTAACCGTATTATAGTTACCGTAACATAGTAACTGTAACATAGTAACTGTAATATAGTAACTATGACTGTAATATAATAACTGTAATACAGTAACTGTAATATAGTAACTGTAACAGTAACTATAATAACTGTAATATAGTAACTGTAATATTGTAGCCGTAACAGTAACTGTAATGTAGTAACTGTAACATAGTAACTGTAACTTAGTAACAGTAATATGGTAACTTTAATATAATAACAGTAACTGTAACATAGTAACCGTAACATAGTAACTGTAACATAGTAACTGTAATATAGTAACAGTAACTGTAACATAGTAACTGTAACATAATAATCGTAACATAGTAACTGTAATATAATAACTGTAACATAGTAACTGTAATATAGTAACGTAACATAGTAACCGTAACATAGTAACTGTAATATAGTAACGTAACATAGTAACGTAACATAGTAACTGTAACATAGTAACTGTAATATAGTAACGTAACATAGTAACCGTAGCATAGTAACTGTAATATAGTAACAGTAACTGTAACATAGTAACTGTAACATAATAACCGTAACATAGTAACTGTAACATAGTAACTGTAATATAGTAACGTAACATAGTAACCGTAACATAGTTACTGTAACATAGTAACTGTAACATAGTAACATATAGTAACTGACTGACTGAGTTTGGTTTTACGCATAGCAATATTCCAGCAACATCACGGCGGGGACACCAGAAATGGGCTTCACACATTGTGCCCATGTGGGGATTCGAACCCGGGTCTTCGGCGTGACGAGCCAACGCTTTAACCATTAGGCTACCCCACCGCCCCTGTAATATAGTAACGTAACATAGTAACCGTAACATAGTTACTGTAACAAAGTAACTGTTATATAGTAACTGGAACATAGTAACCGTAATATTGTAACTGTAACATAGTAACTGTAATATAGTAACAGTAACAGTAACTGTAACACAGTAACCTTAACAGTAACTATAATATAGTAACCGTAACAGTAACTGTGACATAGTAGCTGTCTTTCAACAGTTTGTATTTAACGTCACTTCGTGGGAGAAATTCTGTTTACACACTGAGGATCCCAAGAGGATCATGCGTCTTTTAAAACGAAGTGCAGGCAAATTTGATAATAAGGCCATCTGAACTTGCCATACCAGTCCCACCGAGGCAGACAACTCAAGACCTTCACACACAACTGGAATTACATTCCCGGGTGACGTGGCCTTGCCAAGTCGTTGTCTCTAGGTCAGTTCGGCAAGGAAGATACCTAGATACAACGTATTCGAAAACATTTTCAGCAGTTAATCTATTACACTTCAAATCTAACCCTCTGTCAACGCTCAGAGGCCACGCACACACTGAGGATAGTGATGGTTTGGGTGATATGAGATCAATGCTCACCCCAAATGTCGTTGGGCAAACATTGTGTTTGGGGATGAATCAAGGTTTATTTTGGACTTCCTTGACAGACGCAACAGAGTGTGGCGTAGACAGTTAACGTTTGACAGAACGATCGTTTTGGAGGCTGCTCAGAAACGGTGCGGGATGGGACTTGTATTAAACTTTAAACTGAATTCTGTTAATGGTGTCGTCACTAATCAAGGAGTATACGATTTTGAGTTTTTTTCTTCTGGTATTATTCTCCATTTTCGTTTCTAAAATGGCGACGGATGCTTGACTAAAAGTTTGGTCACTTAAAGGCCTAATTTACTCCAACTCTATGGTGGCGGGCACGAAGATGGGTGTATGTGGTGGGTGGCGCGTAGATGGGGTGGACAGGGCGTAGTTTCGACTGATGGCCGGGGCGTAGATGCGGTGGATCTGGTGGATAGGGCATAGATGCGGTGGACTGGACGTAGATGCCGCGGTTGTGGAGTAGATGCCGTGGTTGTGGCGTAGATGCCGTGGTTGTGGAGTAGATGCCGTGGTTGTGGAGTAGATGCCGTGGTTGTGGCGTAGATGCCGTGGTTGTGGCGTAGATGCCGCCCTATATCATCCAAGATAAAGTTTCACCTTTCCTTTGAAATGTAATACAAAGTTAATATATTCAACAAAACATTTCGTCAATTCAAAACGGTATGCGTGATACGGTTGTTGTAATAATATATCATTTGTAAACAGCCACATGGCAATTCCTTTCACCATAAAGTCTGTACGACTGAGACCAGAATTACTGATGATGGGGATGACAGAAGATGGTCGCGACAAGTGCGCGCATCCTACCTTACTGGTACCAACGTCACAAACAATGTCATACAAGGCAGATCACAAACAGTGTCACACAAGCCATATCACAAACAGTGTCACACAAGGCAGATTGCAAACAGTGTCATACAAGGCATATCACAAACAGTGTCATACAAGGCAGATCACAAACAGTGTCACACAAGGCAGATCACAAACAGTGTCACACAAGGCAGATCACAAACAGTGTCATACAAGGCAGATCACAAACAGTGTCACACAAGCCATATCACAAACAGTGTCACACAAGGCATATCACAAACAGTGTCATACAAGGCAGATTGCAAACAGTGTCATACAAGGCATATCACAAACAGTGTCATACAAGGCAGATCACAAACAGTGTCATACAAGGCAGATCGCAAACAGTGTCACACAAGGCAGATCACAAAAAGTGTCAAACAGTGTCATACAAGGCAGATCACAAACAGTGTCACACAAAGCAGGTCACAAACAGTGTCATACAAGGCAGATCACAAACATTGTCACACAAAGCAGATTACAAACAGTGTCACACAAGGCAGATCACAAACAGTGTCATATTACAAGGCAGATCACAAACAGTGTCACACAAGGCATATCACAAACAGTGTCACACAAGGCATATCACAAACAGTGTCATACAAGGCAGATTGCAAACAGTGTCATACAAGGCATATCACAAACAGTGTCATACAAGGCAGATCACAAACAGTGTCATACAAGGCAGATCGCAAACAGTGTCACACAAGGCAGATCACAAAAAGTGTCAAACAGTGTCATACAAGGCAGATCACAAACAGTGTCACACAAAGCAGGTCACAAACAGTGTCATACAAGGCAGATCACAAACAGTGTCACACAAGGCAGATCACAAACATTGTCACACAAAGCAGATTACAAACAGTGTCACACAAAGTAGATTACAAACAGTGTCACACAAGGCAGATTACAAACAGTGTCATACAAGGCAGATCACAAACAGTGTCATACAAGGCAGATCACAAACAACAAGGCAGATCACAAATAGTGTCATACAAGGCAGATTACAAACAGTGTCACACAAAGCAGATTACAAACAGTGACATACAAGGCAGATCACAAATAGTGTCATACAAGGCAGATCACAAATAGTGTCATACAAGGCAGATCACAAACAGTGTCATACAAGGCAGATCACAAACAGTGTCATACAAGGCAGATTACAAACAGTGTCATACAAGGCAGATCACAAACAGTGTCATACAAGGCATATCACAAACGGTGTCATACAAGGCAGATCGCAAACAGTGTCACACAAGGCAGATCACAAAAGTGTCAAACAGTGTCATACAAGGCAGATCACAAACAGTGTCACACAAAGCAGATTCCAAACAGTGTGTCATACAAGGCAGATCACAAACAGTGTCACACAAGGCAGATCACAAACATTGTCACACAAAGCAGATTACAAACAGTGTCACACAAAGCAGATCACAAACAGTGTCATACAAGGCAGATTACAAACAGTGTCATACAAGGCAGATCACAAATAGTGTCATACAAGGCAGATCACAAATAGTGTCATACAAGGCAGATCACAAACAGTGTCATACAAGGCAGATCACAAACAGTGTCACACAAGGCAGATTACAAACAGTGTCATACAAGGCAGATTACAAACAGTGTCATACAAAGCAGATCACAAACAGTGTCATACAAGGCAGATTACAAATAGTGTCATACAAGGCAGATCACAAACAGTGACATACAAGGCAGATCACAAACAGTGTCATACAAGGCAGATTGCAAACAGTGTCACACCAAGCAGATTACAAACAGTGTCATACAAGGCAGATTACAAACAGTGTCACACAAGGCAGATCACAAACAGTGTCATACAAGGCAGATCACAAACAGTGTCATACAAGGCAGATCACAAACAGTGTCATACAAGGCAGATCACAGTGTCATACAAGGCAGATCACAAACAGTGTCATGCAAGGCAGATTACAAACAGTGACACACAAAGCAGATCACAAACAGTGTCATACAAGGCAGATCACAAACAGTGTCATACAAGGCAGATCACAAACAGTGTCATACAAGGCAGATCACAAACAGTGTCATACAAGGCAGATTACAAACAGTGTCACACAAAAGCAGATCGCAAACAGTGATACAAGGCAGATTACAAACAGTGTCACACAAGGTAGATTACAAACAGTGTCATACAAGGTAGATTACAAATAGTGTCATACAAGGGTAGATTACAAACAGTGGCATACAAGGCAGATCACAAACAGTGTCATACAAGGCAGATTACAAACAGTGTCATACAAAGCAGATTACAAATAGTGTCATACAAGGCAGATCACAAACAGTGTCATACAAGGCAGATTACAAACAGTGTCATACAAGGCAGATTACAAATAGTGTCATACAAGGCAGATCACAAACAGTGTCATACAAGGCAGATCACAAACAGTGTCATACAAGGCAGATCACAAACAGTGTCATACAAGGCAGATCACAAACAGTGTCATATAAGGCAGATCACAAACAGTGTCAAGGCAGATTACAAGGCAGATGGCAAATAGTGTCATACAAGGCAGATTACAAATAGTAGCATACAAGGCAGATCACAAACAGTGTCACACAAGGCAGATCACAAACAGTGTCACACAAGGCAGATTGCAAACAGTGTCACACCAAACAGATTACAAACAGTGTCATACAAGGCAGATCACAAACAGTGTCATACAAGGCAGATCACACACAGTATCATACAAGGCAGATCACAAACAGTGTCATACAAGGCAGATCACAAACAGTGTCACACAAGGCAGATTACAAACAGTGTCATGCAAGGCAGATTACAAACAGTGTCATACAAGGCAGATTACAGTGACATACAAGGCAGATTACAAACAGTGTCACACAAGGCAGATCACAAACAGTGTCACACAAAGCAGATTACAAACATTGACATACAAGGCAGATCACAGTGTCATACAAGGCAGATCACAAACAGTGTCATACAAGGCAGATTACAGTGACATACAAGGCAGATTACAAACAGTGTCACACAAGGCAGATCACAAACAGTGTCACACAAAGCAGATTACAAACATTGACTTACAAGGCAGATTACAAACAGTGTCACACAAGGCAGATCACAAACAGTGACATACAAGGCAGATTACAAACAGTGTCATACAAGGCTGATTACAAACAGTGTCACACAAGGCAGATCACAAACAGTGTCACACAAAGCAGATTACAAACAGTGACATACAAGGCAGATCACAAACAGTGTCACACAAGGCAGATCACAAACAGTGTCACACAAAGCAGATTACAGACAAAGGCAGATCACAAACAGTGTCATACAAGGCAGATCACAGTGCGCGGGACATTCACGGAAACGAATCATTCTTCACTCGGTGTTAGCAAGTCACTGAACACATAGTAAGTATGGAGTACCAGTAAGCACTGACTGCTTCCTCCTTCCAAGCTTGGAATCGAACATTAGTCGGCAGATGCTCATTTCTCAAACAATGGTATATATTCTCAGAGTTTCCTTCATACCTCTGTCTGAATGTTGTCCGTTTTATTTTGGGATGGTTTACTGCTTAAAAGGTAACTAAAACTAAACATCAGCTAAATATTCTTTTTGCTTACCCTTCATTGTGAACTTACAGACAAATACCGGGCACCCCGAGAGATAGCCAGCGCCGCCAGGTGACCTACAGCCAGTCAGACAACCAGTCCCCAGCGCTTTCGTAATACGTGTTTACAACAGTCTTCATGACTTACAGCCGGAACTGTAATTACAATTCTGTGTGAATGTTCTGCCTTTATTGAAGTGATATTGCAACTTGAGATGCGCGTCGTGTCAATTTCGCCGACATTTCGTATAAAAGACCCGTGACTCTCTTGATCCAATCAGTCTCTACAGACTTTGCCCAATGGTCGTTTTGCAAAACCGACCTTAATTGAAAGCAGCTAAACAGAGCAGGACTAACATGCTGAAATGAATCCCTATGACCTTCTGCGTTTTAAATACCGTCAGGAAGTGTTTTTTTCAACTGTTTTTCCCAATAAAGAGCGCAGAACCTTGCTTGTGGCATAACCACCCCAGCATATCACACTCTTACTTGACTGGCAGCTGTCCGTTATGGTTTACACAGTAGTGTTTTTGTTAAATCATCTTACTTTTTAGTGATCCATTAACATATTTCTCATCACATGTGTGGGTTTCTTCCCCAGTGGAATTTGATTCATGCAGTTTGATAATTATCTGCTGTTAACGTTGCATATTTACACTCTAGCTTATACACTACCACTCGATGCGGATGTGCTCAATTAGAGGTTTGTAGTGACAGAGAACATCTTTGATTGAACAAAGGAATTCAAATGGCGAACTCAGAGGATGCCATGCCTCTGTTTATTTCCAACGTGGAAGATACGTGATGATGTTTGTAATCCGTCACCGTACTGTCCCCGGGTTTGGGTAGAAACTGACAACTACTTCCACATCCAGTGTCTGAGGTGACGGTCTGGCCACATCAAGTGGTGTCAAGTGATGGTTCAAGGTACATAGGAAGTTCACCAGTTACACAAGTCGGTGGGCATAAGAAGTCATCATATGCGTGTTATCTCCTCTAGTGTGTTCCCGTGAAGCCGTTACCATCACGCTCCCGTCACAAACACTTGATGTGCCCATTATAAGGTTTGGAGCGGGAAATAACTTTTACATAAACGATATATATCTGACATATGGGAGATAGCAAACCTCATGTAAAAACCATGTGGTTGACTAGCCTGCTATAAATGTCAAACGTCCAGAGATCCAATAGAGACAACCGACGTAAGGCACAATTACTTTACTGCCAGATGTATTGTACTTGAAACGATCGACATCATGAGCAAACAAACCTACACTCCAAACTACTCTCAGTTGTCAGTGTTTCTCAGTCGAACAGACGACGTTAATGCAACTGCTCTGGCCTTGTATGCCATGTGTTTATAGCGAGCGTGGACAGGCATTAAGCCTTCACTGAGTCTAAATGGTCTACGTTCAGTGCTTCCTCCAGGCGATTCTCTTTCCACAGGATAGGCACAACTATTCTCCGTGACAGCGACTCGTCGTCTAACGAAGGGAACACATCTTCTATCTTCCAAGCAGTAGGATTCCGCTTCACGTGAACCTATGTGCGAAGTAAACTGTAATTGGCAAACTGTTTCTAAAGATGCAGTCAACTAAAGCCTGTAAGTGAAGTGTCCTTCACCTTGTTTCCTCGGCCGTGGTGACTGCGTCAATGTAGTACATGTCTGTAGGCCCAAGCAAAAGTCCTGGAAGGAAATAAAACTTTTTCGATCAATTGTTTAGTGAAATTGTCTAAATATCGTCCCTCGAATTGAGAAAAAGGTGTGGCTGTATTTTCGTTCATTGCAGCCAGTGACTGTTAGGCAGATGGTAGGTTTGCTAGTTTTAGGCAGATGGTAGGGGTGATGATGCTATGATGACGATCTGTTGTCGTTCAACAGTCATCAAATAATCCATTGCCATCGACTGATTTCGAATTGAAAGAAACCACACAACCCGACAGTCAGTACCACACCCTCGGCCAGTCAGTGCCACACCCTCCGACAATCAGTGCCACACCCTCCGACAGTCAGTGCCAGACCCTCCGGCAGTCAGTGCCACACCCTCCGACAGTCAGTGCCACACCCTTAGCCAAGTAGTGCCACACCCTCCGACAATCAGTGCCACACCCTCCGACAATCAGTACCACACCCTCGGCCAACCAGTACCACTCTCTCCGACAGTCAGTGCCACACCCTCCGACAGTCAGTACCACAGTGATCAGTGTCATCTCTGTCTTTCCCTTCATGTGGAGCTGTGGTAACAGTGACATGCAGGTTTCCTCATGTACTCCCTGATACACGCAACGTAATTTAGATATAATACCAAATAACACAACATGAGCGCATCACATCAAATCACTGACGTCAGTTTTTAGATTTATTTGTTGAAAAGTTATGGCTTCCACAATCATCAACTAACCTTTCGTTTCGTTTTCAATTTTGTTCCTGTTCCGCAGTTTTTTTTACCTCTGTTTCTATATTTAATGCTCCACCCAATTTCGGGAATATATTCATGAACACAACATTTCAAAAACCTTTCAAAACGGCCTTACGCCAAATATTTTCACTTATTCTGCCCGGTTATGTTAAAAGAATGGCGGGGCGGTGGGGTAGCCTAATGGTTAAAGCGTTGGCTCGTCACGCCGAAGACCCGGGTTCGAATCCCCACATGGGTACAATGTGTGAAGCCCATTTCTGGTGTCCCCCGCCGTGATATTGCTGGAATATTGCTAAAAGCGGCGTTAAACCAAAACTCAGTCAGTAAAAGAATGGCAACTTTCTCTCCACCTGTTAAGGGTCAGTTTCTGCTGGTGCTGAAATGAAATGCAGATGGGTGTGTATATTCCATCCTTGTGATGTATCACAGTAAAGTCTAAAACAGATCCAAATGTCAGTCTCATGGATATCAATGGGCAGACATAAGATTTCAATAAGATTTCTGAAAGGGGCGGTTATAAAAATATATTTACAATCAAGTTTATTCTTTACTTGTATCAGGCAGAGGGAAGCTGTCAACGCAATTCGCTAGATTTTCTTGTGTCAAGCATGGCGCCGGTGAGGCAGGATATGCCTACTTCTAGAGAACATCTGATGTTCTTGTGTCAAGCATGGCGCCGGTGAGGCAGGATATGCCTACTTCTAGAGAACATCTGGTTTTCTTGTGTCAAGCATGGCACCGGTGAGGCAGGATATGCCTACTTCTAGAGAACATCTGATGTTCTTGTGTCAAGCATGGCGCCGGTGAGGCAGGATATGCCTACTTCTAGAGAACATCTGATGTTCTTGTGTCAAGCATGGAGCCGGTGAGGCAGGATATGCCTACTTCTAGAGAACATCTGATGTTCTTGTGTCAAGCATGGCGCCGGTGAGGCAGGATATGCCTACTTCTAGAGAGAACATCTGGTTTCTTGTGTCAAGCATGGCACCGGTGAGGCAGGATATGCCTACTTCTAGAGAACATCTGATGTTCTTGTGTCAAGCATGGCGCCGGTGAGGCAGGATATGCCTACTTCTAGAGAACATCTGATGTTCTTGTGTCAAGCATGGCACCGGTGAGGCAGGATATGCCTACTTCTAGAGAACATCTGATGTTCTTGTGTCAAGCATGGCGCCGGTGAGGCAGGATATGCCTACTTCTAGAGAACATCTGATGTTCTTGTGTCAAGCATGGCACCGGTGAGGGCAGGATATGCCTACTTCTAGAGAACATCTGATGTTCTTGTGTCAAGCATGGCGCCGGTGAGGCAGGATATGCCTACTTCTAGAGAACATCTGATGTTCTTGTGTCAAGCATGGCACCGGTGAGGCAGGATATGCCTACTTCTAGAGAACATCTGATGTTCTTGTGTCAAGCATGGCACCGGTGAGGCAGGATATGCCTACTTCTAGAGAACATCTGATGTTCTTGTGTCAAGCATGGCACCGGTGAGGCAGGATATGCCTACTTCTAGAGAACATCTGATGTTCTTGTGTCAAGCATGGCACCGGTGAGGCAGGATATGCCTACTTCTAGAGAACATCTGATGTTCTTGTGTCAAGCATGCCACCGGAGGCAGGATATGCCTACTTCTAGAGAACATCTGATGTTCTTGTGTCAAGCATGGCACCGGTGAGGCAGGATATGCCTACTTCTAGAGAACATCTGGTATTATCCGTGTCTTGTAGAGTTTCATAAATATGCACATGGAATAAAGTATCGCAACACCCCATGTTTTTATTGGATCAATGCTACCATTAAAGGAATTTATACAAACATCAATGCAATTCTGATAACTATGATCGTGTGACGTTAACATGTGCGGTCATGTTCAAACTTTGTCCTCAAGAAATCACATTAGTATCAGCAACCGTGCACAATATCAATATTTGGTGTAGCCTACGCCAAATGCAATAACATCCCTTACCCTCATCCTGACTGACTTTATCAAACTTTGGATTTAACGTTGAGGTACTGATGAAGTGTTTGTTCCAGTACATCAATATATTGAACGTATTCTGCAACCCACAATTTCCGAAACACTCTCTGAGATCGGTGAAGTGCTGCCAACTCTTTACGTAAGATAACACCAACGGCACGTTCACTCTGTCCATGAATACTGCCTTTGTGTTGAGGGAACGAGCCTCGAAACGTGGTACAACAACCCTGTCTCGGATGTCAGTGATGTACCCGTGTCCAGATTTTGTCTAATCGTCAAAAGGCCAATTTTACAGCCATGTGAGAGGCACAGATATTACGTTGTGCATATGTAGTGTTTCGACTTTCGAAATCTACATTCCCGGACCCCTCCCCATGACGTCATATTCCTGTGATGTCGATGTTTACACCAGTCTAGTCGTGCTGCAGTGTTCCCAGAGGATAACAACGGTCGTCTGATTGGCCGTTTGGTTCTGTACACGGCCGATGTCAGGCGATTACGGACCGTCCTGTTGGACAAACGACCATGTGGAAACCACTCTGTTTTAACAGGCCACTTGACATGAACGGATGTGATTCTGAGAAGGGTTGTATCCCCTTCCGGAGTTGTCTCTCGTGGTCGACATGACGATCCTTAACGTCATTAGTCTTTCATTGGTCTTCTGGTCATAACGTCTCCTGGTCATAACGTCTTCTGGTCATTACGTCTTCTGGTCATAACGTCTTCTGGCCTTCGGTTTGGAGTAGATGGATGAAAACCGACATCTCTTTCAAGAGCATCCATTGACACGCCAACTTTCTTTTTACCAATAACTTGTCACCTTGAGCCGGTATCAGTGGGGGAGTCACATATTTGCTTATCAAAAAGGAAATCATTTGGTTTTACTAGTTATCGACAAGGAAATCATTTGAGTTTACTAGTTATCGACAAGGAAATCATTTTAGTTTATTAGTTATCAACAAGGAAATCATTTGAGTTTACTAGCTATCAACAAGGAAATCATTTGAGCTTACTAGCTATCAACAAGGAAATCATTTGAGCTTACTAGTTATCAACAAGGAAATCATTTGAGTTTACTAGTTATCAACAAGGAAATCATTTGAGTTTACTAGTTATCAACAAGGAAATCATTTGAGCTTACTAGCTATCAACTAGTTATCAAGCTGTACAGTGTGTATGAACAGTTTACTGAAACTCGATATTTGCTTAAGTAGACACTAAATTGACAAATCGCAAGTACGTTGCGGCAGAAGGATAAAAATAAGTGAACATAATATATACAAAAATGGCAATACTAATATTAGGGATTAACATCACAGGCGTTGCCATACATTTTCCAGGCCTACAGATATTGTTGTTTTTACTATATATTTCTTATGATTGTGGAACTGGCTTTGCTGTATTTACTGTCTTTATCCAAGATATGCTTTCCGTCATTATGCATCTTAAATATCCTTTCACTCTTGTAAAGAAATTTCGGCAAAGACTTACCTATAGTGAAAACTTCCATAAATACTTCAAACACACTGAAGCCAAGTCTCTGAGCTATACTCGATAGTGTTGAAGCATAGTTCCAAGACAGTGGTTCATCAATGAAGACAGGGGATGGATGTGTGAAGTCATTGTGAAGGTTAAATTGAATGCTGACGACCACCGATTGTAAAGTTGTCCGTCTACACGTTGTGCTGAGTGAAGTAATTGACTGAGCTGTCAGGTGGCCAGTCCAGACCATAGCTTCAAGGCTTCAGTATCAAGGAGCTTCCACTGCCACCAATAGATATCATTAACAACTGAACTGGACATTATTTAGAATACGCATCCTGCAAATTGCTTTCCGTTTGATGGAAATAGTCGTTTCCTTCTCACTAATATTTTTGCAAGGGAACTAAATATTAGAACGTAAGTGTCGCCAGTTCTGTTTGTAGACCTCAGCAACTGGTATTAACACATGAACGTTATGTGTTCACGTCAGTTTTACCGCCATTTCGATAATCATAATAGCTGAAAAACTATTTGTACCCTAATTAATATTCTGCCACGTACAGAAATGCCATAATGACGTCATACAATCAGGCGCGTAGCAAGGCAATTTGTTTTTTCGTGCAAGCCCGATAGGCTGCAAAACTTTATATGTCCATAGTATTGAGGTCTTGCCCAACCTTTTTAGCAACAATTATGAGTAAGCCCGATCTTTGTTTATAATGGTAGCTACGCCTCTGAAACTACAAGTACATGCCACTGTTTACAAATATGCAGACAGACAGACAGGGTTTATTTCCAGTAAAAGGCCGTGGGCCCAAAATACATTCAAAAGGAAATTCCAGTGTCGTCAAGGGCACAATGATCATTCAAGTGTGTTTATAATGATCCTTTTAACAGAAAATAGTTACAAGGCAACAAATTTTACAGTATCTACATTAGTATTTCTTGAAAAGATTTGCTAGAGAAAAAATAGTGTAAGGCTTTTTAACAAATTTTGTAATATACCTCTCTCTTAGTTGTGAATAGGATTCACAGATTAACAGTACATGGAATTCCTCTTCAATATAGGTTAGACCGTTAAATTACATGATGTACAGAATATTTGATTATAGTCATTGCTGATATAACGCCCAGTCTCTCTCTCTCTCTCTTGGTCGTTCATCGATCCGATGATGACTGTCCTCATGTGTTAAGTCCTTTTCTTGTGTGGGCGCGGAAATGGCTGTTCAGGGCGACCCCGATCGGCAGACACGGGTGCAGTGGGGGCATTGAAACTGTCCTGGGTGGTCTTTCTTCGTGCACGTGCTTCAGCTACATCAGCTCGCCTCCTCTCCTCAAAGTTGTCTCGCCCCTGGGTAATGAGGGCGCGCCAGCCTGGCCTGTCCTTAGCATGCAGCTCTAACTGTTTGGGAGGGATGCCAGAGTGTCTTATGTTGGACTTAATGCAGTCTTGAATCTCTTGTGTGGTCTGCCTCGGTTCCTATTCCCAGAGCTGAATTCGCCGTACATGACTTGTTTGGGCAGCCAATGGCCATCCATCCGATTCACGTGACCAAGGGAGCTGGGCTTTCAGGATCATGGCCTCGATGCTGATCAACTTGGCTCTGTCCAGGACCTCAAGGTTTGTGACCCGGTCGTGCTAATATGTGTTCATGATCGACCTCAGGTTTCTCATGTGGAACTGCTCCAACTGCTTCCAGTGTCTTTTGTACATGGTCCACGTCTCGCATCCGAAGAGGAGGCTGGTGAGAACGACAGCCTTGTACACCTTGAGCTTCGTGGACAGCTGGATGTTGTCCTGGTCCAGGACGCGAGCTTGGAGACGACCGAGAGCTTGACTTGCACTACCTGGGCCAGTTTCTACAGCTATCTTAAAATTACTACACCTAAATTGTGCTAAAGCAGCTCTTAAATGTGTAGTAAGGTTAACCGATAAATAACATTCAACATTTAACGCTGATTTGAAATACTGATAATAGTTGCATTTGGAGGAACTACTTAGGGAAGAGTACCTGGACTGTTTTAAATTATCTGATAATCTTTGTTTAAATAAGCTTATAAACATCTTTACACCACCAGCATCTTCGCTCAATCAAACATATCCAAAATCAATATTAAAAAGAAGACTTTTAACGTTTGATGCCCATGTTATTCTACCACTATCATCTAAAGGCTTAAGCATAAGGTAACTTTGAGAGGGTAATCTGTCATGGGGTAGTTGTATTACTCCACACCAATCTTTGATTACACGGGTCATATAATTAAGCTGCAGGGGCAATCTGCCACATTCACCAAGGGCCATGGAATTACAAGATGACCTATATATTTTAAGATACTTTTTACAAAAATCAAGCTGTACAGATTAGATACATTACCAATAAGAAGTCCCCCATATATGTACAGTTAATGTTTCCGAATTTCTTTTGAAAGTGATTAACTGATAAAATTGCCTTTCTAGCTTGAGATGCTAAACATAATTGTGCTCTGGACCAAACAAGTTTTGGTGTAAACATATATGCCAAGATATTTATAAAAAGATACTGTGTCTATTTGTTCCCCATTAAAATACCACTTTTCATAAGTGCTAAGAGGCCCTCCATTTCGGAAAACAAAACCAAAAAATTCTTAAGATTCACTTTCATTCCTGTTTCCTTGCAAAACAATTCAAGGGCAATTATCTTTTTCTGCAATTGAATACACATGTTTGAAAGAGCCGAAACATCATCAGCAAACATACGGGCATACACATTATTGCAAACAGCAGAAATAAATATTCCCTTACCACCTTCATTTTGCATAATTGCGCATAAATGATTAATAAATATTATAAATATCTGAGGGCTTAAAATACATCCCTGACGGGTACCCACATTACAAGAAAATTGTTTAGAAAGTCCCTCAGGAGTTTTAACACAGGCACAAAGTGAAGTATACATACTAAAAACCTCCCATCTCATCCAACCGTACGAAGAGAATTTGTAAGTATATCATGTTTAAGTGTAGCGAAAGCTTTTGAAAAGCGTCAGCAAGAAACTGGGTGAGAGAGGTGAGTTTATCAGTCCTGTTTAAATCACTTTATGGTGTAAAGACATGCAACAATACTGAAGACATGTACTGGATTCCAAAGATGCTTTATAAAGCTATAACATCTCAAGATAAATACATTTCTGGTGTCCCCCGCCGTGATATTGCTGGAATATTGCTAAAAGCGGCGTAAAACCAAACTCAGTCAGTCAGTCAGTCAAGATAAATATATTGCTTGATCTCGGGTGCGAGAAAGTCCCGGTTGGATCCGATGATGTCTCCAGGTTTGTTAGCACCACACCCTGCCCCGGGGGTTTTCATGTAAGAGATAAACGTCAACGTCTGGAACTGCATCTGGCTTCCTTTACACAATGAGTTGACACGCCTTGGTACACCCGGAGTACTGTTAAAGGGTATTTAACCCTCACGATGCATCTAAAGTTTACTGCGCTTAAGTGCTTCCCCGGGCCTCTGAGGCCCGAGTAGATAACGCATTTCAATGTCCTACCTCTTGAAGTTCCCAAGAAGCAAATAGCAAGCTCAAATCAGTCCAGAACAAACAGTCAGCAAGATACAGTATTAACGTGTTGTATGGGCTGCAGAGAAGTTAAAACTTCACACTCACTCACTGTCCTTAGTCAATACAGTCCATGCAGATAATTGCCTGAGCACTCTGCTCTCTGTACACGTTCCGAGTGCACATGCTGCAGGTCTGTTGAGATATCTTGTCTTTCTTTGTACTGCAGATGTAACACCTGCGACGTATTCCAGGCGGTGAATCATCTGCAGGATCATCAGACAGAACATCCTGCATATTGTTTTGAAGCAGACGTGATACTGGCATTTTCTTTTCTCCTGTTGACAAGTGGACACATGAGTGCTTCAGCTATGGCATGAAGGGACTCACGCCTTGGTTTCTAGCTGATACATTCCACTGAGGGAACTTGACTCTCCAGGCTGTATAAGATGCAGTGCCCGCAACGTCCAGCATGTCTGTGAACATCACCATGGGCCATCTCTTGGTCTTCTGTTTTGTGGAACATCCATGGGCCATCTGATCCACTGTATCAGTTCCCGCTATTGCTTTGTTGTGATAAAACACTTTCTCTGGTTTCCTCTTTGGTGAACCATCACCATCAGCTGTCCTGTGCACTGTACTGAGCAAGGCTACACTCTTTGACTTCTTGAATTGGTAACTTACAATCGTTGACTTGTCTTGAAATCAAAAGACTGGCCCATGGACACCACGGGCTTTCTTGGTGCTGAATGCTGCAGGGAGGAACTGCTTGTTTTGTCTGACAGTGCCAACCAAAGTCAGACCATTGGAAAGAAGTTCCAGTCCAAGTGTGTGATCAGTAAAGACATTATCTGCAGTGATGTTATGATTTGACTGAAAGTAAGGTCTACAGAGTTCCAATACAATCTTTCTGCCCAGTCCAACTTGGACAGTTCTGCCTTCCATTCCAACCAAGATAGGGCAAACATAGAAGGAAATAACAGTTGTTGGAATCGACAAGCCCAAACAGTTTTAGTCCATATCTATAAGGTTTGGCTGGAATGTATTGAATGAAGGAGCGTCTACAACGAAATGACATGGGCTGTTCATAAACTGTCAGATTGTCTCCATGATATCGCCCAAAACACGCGTGAAGCTCCTCCCCAGATTTTCCGGATAGGTGCAAGATTATCCTTTCCACGCCTCCGACTTCTGGTCTCTTTGGCATCAAAATGCAGTAAGGTCATGAGATCCTTGAATCGGCGTTAAGATATTATTGCTCTCACAACAGACATTCCATATTGCTCGCTCCACAAAATATCAGTGCCTGTCATATTTAGTTTCCAATGTCCAAAAGTCAATAATATTCCAACAAGAGCCCAATTTTCAATCTCATCTGTCTCTTTCCATTCGCTTTCTCTGCTTTTCCCTTTTTCCTTCATTACTCTCTTTCCTTCCTTATATGTAAAGATGACAATTTTGTTCATGATGTTTTTAGTATGTACAGTTGAAATATATTTGTCTCATTAGTGATGTGCTCTACGTGGACGACATTCTGCACAGGACCATGCATGATGTTGCGATGTTGAGTCCGAGCGTGTCCTAGTGGAGTGGTGGACCATCTGCCGCCATCTTTACCTACAAGCACACCATGGTCATCAGAGCTATGTTCAATATCAGATGATGATGTTGATTCAGAAATCTCTGATGATGTGTCGTCGTCACATGAATCTAGAGTTACAAAATCACTATCCGAAAACCACTCTCTTCATAAACGAGTGTTACACCAATGGTACTCTCAGCAGCTGGAATATCGTTTTGCAACTGCCCTTAAGGGTTGGTACTTCTCTTCCGCTTGCTCATGATGAAGTGTTAGGACCAGATGCCCCTTAAATGGCATATCAACAATTATCGTGGTAGTCAGCTACCGAAAACCATGATCCCGGGCCTCATAGGCCCGGGGAAGCACCTCACGTCTGTAGATTTTAAAATCAATATGACTTAGTTAATAAAAATTTTGAGAGCTACAAATCACTGACATGATTGATTTGGAGGTTTTTGAGGAATACATAGAGCCATATGTTTTTGGACACGATAGAACTATTTCTACAGACCTTCAAAGTTCCCGCCGGGCCTCTGAGGCCCCAGGAGGCATCATGGGGGTTTTAATGCAGGAAATTTACAGATAATACTAGTGGAAAAAGTAACTGTGCATTATTTGATGTTACGCCATTTTTAACGCAAACAGATAATAACATGATTTGTGGTGTTTTCCTTAATCACTGTTTAACTGTTGACAGGATAATATCGAAATCTGTATGATTTGACACTAGGCATCGTGACACGCCCTTGAAGTGATATGGGGTCAAAGGTTAGTTCACAAATGTAGGTATCGTGTGTGTCCACCACTGGCGTTGATGCAGGCTTGACAACGACGATGCACAGCCGACACTAAGCGATTGAAGAAAGCTTTGGGAATGTTGTTCCAAACGTGCACGATAGAGGACAGATCCGGAGAAGCAGCTGGCCAGAGGAGTACCGGAATGTTCTGCTGTCTCAGGAAATCTGTCTGAACTGAACTTTATTTACACTCCGGCCGCGTTCTGCGGCATTAGAGGTACAAGTTTACATCATAATGTACAGCCTAAATAGAAGTATGAAACATAAAGTGGTCATATATACATATCGCTTGGTTGCAAGATTAAACTGTCTGTACATACATTTAACCAGTTAAATGAACAATGTTACACAAATGCGTTATTGAATATCCTTTCTGTGGGTGTTGCTTAAACATTGAGACATTATTATTTTGCAAAATATTGCTAAATATCACAACACGAGCGACAGGTGGACGGGCATTATTCTGCTGAAGTTACATCTCTGTTCTTGAATGAACGGCTGCACATGAGACCACCTGATTTCATCCCTGTATCGCGGGCCTCTCAGACTGCCATTGACAGTGACAAGTTATGTCCGACCATGAGATGTGATTACCCCCCATACCATAACACTTTTGCGCCACCAGACTGTTGAACAACGCGTGCGTCAACATACCGTTCACCTCGCCGTCTGTACACCCTTGCCCACGGCGCGGAGACGCAGTTTTTCTGAGACGCCGTGGCATGACGTACGCGCAGTTTCTGTTGAAATTAACGTGTTCTCCACAATATTCAGAGGCGAGAGAATGAACAACCGTTCGTCAATTTTCAATATCAGGTGAGTGAACTTCAGGTGTCAAATAGCATGCACGAAGTAAATAAGTTCATTGTGCACAAAGTTCACGTGCCACGCGTGATACGTGGCATGAACCTTCATGCAAAGTGCCTTGCTGCATGTTTATAAGGGTTATTTTTATAAATTTTCAAATACATGTAACTTTAATTTTATGCAATTTTATCTCATGCACAGTTACTTTTTTCCGTTAGTATACTTAAGGTCATACTTACTTACAAAGGCCTGACCGAAATATATTGTAGAAAGGACGTAGCATAGAAAAGACGACAACAAAACACAGAGAAATAACGCCACTGAGGAGATACTCTGAGCCGGGTTAAACCGGTTTGACATGCTACAATGATCTGCGCCAAGTCTGCCTGGTAGTGAGTGTATTACGGGGTCTTCCAACATGTCCAGGTACAGGTACCCGAGCCTGCTGATGGCCTAGGTAATAGGGGATTCACGTGGGCATCCCAAACTCGACACAACCAATTGTTGTGTAACAAATGTTACAGTTCTTCATCAGTCTCTCCAGCTTATTATACACGAGGGAAGTGTCCCTAGGCAGGGTGTTGGATAAGTACCGTTACTGCACCTGAACAGGATGATGGGAAGATGATGGGAAGACCATGCTAGTTACCATGCTAGTTACCATGCTAGTTACCATGCTAGTCAGTTTAGTATTCGCCACATATGATCAAATATGACTTTTCACGTCCCACTTTGTATGCAACGAAGTTCATTTAGTAGGAAGAGCAAAACCGCTGATCGTGTTGTGTTAGCAAGAAGGACATAGTGGAGCGGTTGGGGAACAGCTTAGAACTTCATAAAATATATATTTATGTTCAGAAATATAAAGAAACGCAAAAAAACACAATTGATCATGACTGACGGCTCTGTGCATCATGTGGAAATTGTGATCTAATTTCCATAAACATTTGTATGGCTTTATTGCCCCTGAACAGCAAATAAGTGACCTAGAAATCGATGGAAATGTTTTCACAAACACGAGAAAAACATCATGCCGATTATAACAGTGGTGCTTGATTCTGATCTGACATTCAAGAGGAGTTTCAATGGGTTGTCATTGTCAATGTTGAAATGTTAAAATATATATAAGTGAATATAATATCCTTTCACTCTGTCGACTCTTGTGGAAGGTGGAAGCCATCAAATGAAATAAATACACCCGTCGTTTGTCTTATAGATGCCTTCGGGGATGTTCAGCACCGTGATAATAGTCTAAGGCAGTTGCTGAATGGGTTCTTCCCCATCTGTGATGAATGGTGTTACAAAGATCCCAGTAGTGACGTGGGCTGAACAGTGCCATCAAACGCGGCCTTGCCAAGCTAATTAAATCCCTTGCAGCGGGATGCTGACATCCACACAATAAACAGAAGCCTCTCTCTTCACAGCCACAAGAAATCTCTGCTAAAAGCCCAGTAGAATATTCGATTCCCACTTCAGGCAAAACTTCCTTGTTTCGAACACATGGAAAAATCGAGATATCCGGATTTCGAGACAATCAAGCATAATGTTATGCGATATAACTGCACTACAATTGAGGATCGAGAACTATGCTGTAACATAACATGTGTGTATCATGTAATATTGATGAAATAACATTAAATGCAGATCTGCATTAACTTCTGACAATCATCCAACAAAGGCTTCATTGACATTCGCAATCCATGATACACGCGAGATCATGTCAGTAACTTACTGCCGATGCGGAAACAGTAATTAGCTGGTCGCTTTGATATCGTGTGTGCTGGTTAAAGAGGCTTTATTGGGTGCTGATGGTTGAGAGGGGATATAGTGGCTGGCATTGTGGCAACAGTCGTGTTTCAGATTCAGATATCTCACATTTGACGTTGATTTCACAGCTACATTTGCTATGGCCACTACTCTATCATTCTGTTTGTAAATATTTGAAATGTGGTGTAACATATTGATTTTATTACAGGAAATATTGATCTAATAAACATTTTCGCTGGCAGCAATGTTCGTTATGTCCCCGTCTTTCTCGACAATTCAACCTGTTGAGTACACCCGTCCTGGTCGGCTACACTACCGTGGCACCATTGTTGAGTACACCCGTCCTGGTCGGTTACACTACCGAGGCACCATTGTTGAGTACACCCGTCCTGGTCGGCTACACTACCGAGGCACCATTGTTGAGTACACCCGTCCTGGTCGGCTACACTACCGAGGCACCATTGTTGAGTACACTCGTCCTGGTCGGCTACACTACCGAGGCACCATTGTTGAGTACACCCGTCCTGGTCGGCTACACTACCGAGGCACCATTGTTGAGTACACCCGTCCTGGTCGGCTACACTACCGAGGCACCATTGTTGAGTACACTCGTCCTGGTCGGCTACACTACCGTAGGCGCCATTGTTGAGTACACCCGTCCTGGTCGGTTACACTACCGTGGCACCATTGTTGACTTCACCCGTCCTGGTCGGCTACACTACCGTGGCACCATTGTTGACTACACCCGTCCTGGTCGGCTACACTACCGAGGCACCATTGTTGAGTACACCCGTCCTGGTCGGCTACACTACCGAGGCACCATTGTTGAGTACACCCGTCCTGGTCGGCTACACTACCGGGCGGCACCTACCTGAGGCACCATTGTTGAGTACACCCGTCCTGGTCGGCTACACTACCGTGGCACCATTGTTGAGTACACCCGTCCTGGTCGGCTACACTACCGTGGCACCATTGTTGAGTACACCCGTCCTGGTCGGCTACACTGCCGAGGCACCATTGTTGAGTACACTCGTCCTGGTCGGCTACACTACCGTGGCACCATTGTTGAGTACACCCGTCCTGGTCGGCTACACTACCGTGGCACCATTGTTGAGTACACCCGTCCTGGTCGGCTACACTACCGAGGCACCATTGTTGAGTACACCCGTCCTGGTCGGCTACACTACCGTGGCACCATTGTTGAGTACACCCGTCCTGGTCGGCTACACTACCGAGGCACCATTGTTGAGTACACCCGTCCTGGTCGGCTACACTACCGAGGCACCATTGTTGAGTACACCCGTCCTCCGGGTCGGCTACACTACCGAGGCACCATTGTTGAGTACACCCGTCCTGGTCGGCTACACTACTACCGTGGCACCATTGTTGAGTACACCCGTCCTGGTCGGCTACACTACCGTGGCACCATTGTTGAGTACACCCGTCCTGGTCGGCTACACTGCCGAGGCACCATTGTTGAGTACACCCGTCCTGGTCGGCTACACTACCGTGGCACCATTGTTGAGTACACCCGTCCTGGTCGGCTACACTACCGTGGCACCATTGTTGAGTACACCCGTCCTGGTCGGCTACACTGCCGAGGCACCATTGTTGAGTACACTCGTCCTGGTCGGCTACACTACCGTGGCACCATTGTTGAGTACACCCGTCCTGGTCGGCTACACTACCGTGGCACCATTGTTGAGTATACTCGTCCTGGTCGGTTACACCGTGGCACCATTGTTGACTTCACCCGTCCTGGTCGGCTACACTACCGTGGCACCATTGTTGAGTACACCCGTCCTGGTCGGCTACACTACCGAGGCACCATTGTTGAGTACACCCGTCCTGGTCGGCTACACTACCGAGGCACCATTGTTGAGTACACTCGTCCTGGTCGGCTACACTACCGAGGCACCATTGTTGAGTACACTCGTCCTGGTCGGTTACACTACCGTGGCACCATTGTTGAGTACACCCGTCCTGGTCGGCTACACTACCGTGGCACCATTGTTGAGTACACCCGTCCTGGTCGGCTACACTACCGAGGCACCATTGTTGAGTACACCCGTCCTGGTCGGCTACACTACCGAGGCACCATTGTTGAGTACACCCGTCCTGGTCGGCTACACTACCGAGGCACCATTGTTGAGTACACCCGTCCTGGTCGGCTACACTACCGTGGCACCATTGTTGAGTACACCCGTCCTGGTCGGCTACACTGCCGAGGCACCATTGTTGAATTACACCCGTCCTGGTCGGCTACACTACCGTGGCACCATTGTTGAGTACACCCGTCCGGGTCGGCTACACTACCGTGGCACCATTGTTGAGTACACCCGTCCTGGTCGGCTACACTGCCGAGGCACCATTGTTGAGTCCGGTCGGCTACACACTCGTCCTGGTCGGCTACACTACCGTGGCACCATTGTTGAGTACACCCGTCCTGGTCGGCTACACTACCGTGGCACCATTGTTGAGTATACTCGTCCTGGTCGGTTACACTACCGTGGCACCATTGTTGACTTCACCCGTCCTGGTCGGCTACACTACCGTGGCACCATTGTTGACTACACCCGTCTTGGTCGACTACACTACCGAGGCACCATTGTTGAGTACACCCGTCCTGGTCGGCTACACTACCGAGGCACCATTGTTGAGTACACCCGTCCTGGTCGGCTACACTACCGAGGCACCATTGTTGAGTACACCCGTCCTGGTCGGCTACACTACCGAGGCACCATTGTTGAGTACACCCGTCCTGGTCGGCTACACTACCGTGGCACCATTGTTGAGTACACCCGTCCTGGTCGGCTAGTACACTGCCGAGGCACCATTGTTGAGTACACCCGTCCTGGTCGGCTACACTACCGTGGCACCATTGTTGAGTACACCCGTCCTGGTCGGCTACACTACCGTGGCTCCATTGTTGAAGTACACCCGTCCTGGTCGGCTACACTGCCGAGGCACCATTGTTGAGTACACTCGTCCTGGTCGGCTACACTACCGTGGCACCATTGTTGAGTACACCCGTCCTGGTAGGCTACACTACCGTGGCACCATTGTTGAGTATACTCGTCCTGGTCGGTTACACTACCGAGGCACCATTGTTGACTTCACCCGTCCTGGTCGGCTACACTACCGTGGCACCATTGTTGACTACACCCGTCTTGTTCGGCTACACTACCGAGGCACCATTGTTGAGTACACCCGTCCTGGTCGGCTACACTACCGAGGCACCATTGTTGAGTACACCCGTCCTGGTCGGCTACACTACCGAGGCACCATTGTTGAGTACACCCGTCCTGGTCGGCTACACTACCGTGGCACCATTGTTGAGTACACCCGTCCTGGTCGGCTACACTACCGAGGCACCATTGTTGAGTACACCCGTCCTGGTCGGCTACACTACCGTGGCACCATTGTTGAGTACACCCGTCCGGGTCGGCTACACTACCGTGGCACCATTGTTGAGTACATACTCCGTCCTGGTCGGCTACACTGCCGAGGCACCATTGTTGAGTACACTCGTCCTGGTCGGCTACACTACCGTGGCACCATTGTTGAGTACACCCGTCCTGATCGGCTACACTACCGTGGCACCATTGTTGAGTACACCCGTCCTGGTCGGCTACACTACCGTGGCACCATTGTTGAGTACACTCGTCCTGGTTGGCTACACTACCGAGGCACCATTGTTGACTACACCCGTCCTGGTCGGCTACACTACCGTGGCACCATTTTTGAGTACACCCGTCCTGGTCGGCTACACTACCGAGGCACCATTGTTGAGTACACCCGTCCTGGTCGGCTACACTACCGAGGCACCATTGTTGAAGCTTCTGATAAGCCGCGTCAGGCAGATACATCAACAGATACAATGGCGGTTCCATTACCTGGTGCAGTATATGTTGTTTTGTTCTCCAATTATAAGTCTGGTGTTGTAAACTCTGTCAAGGAAAGTCTGTTGCTGTCATTTGGGTTTGGAAACGTTTGTCTCTTCAACACATTTCACATTTGTCTTTCATCACTTGCCATGAGACAAACCAGTTGTGAGACAACAGGTGATATGCCACACTACAGTAACACGACAGGTGATATGCCACACTACAGTAACACGACAGGTGATATGCCACACTACAGTAACACGGCAGGTGATATGCCACACTACAGTAACACGGCAGGTGATATGCCACACTACAGTAACACGGCAGGTGATATGCCACACTACAGTAACACGGCAGGTGATATGCCACACTGCAGTAACAACACTGCAGTAACACGGCAGGTGATATGCCACGCATTACGGTAACACGACATGGTGATATGCCACACTACAGTAACACAACATGTGATATGCCACACTACAGTAACACAACATGTGATATGCCACACTACAGTAACACGGCATGTGATATGCCACACTACAGTAACACGGCATGTGATATGCCACACTACAGTAACACGGCAGGTGATATGCCACACTACAGTAACACGGCAGGTGATATGCCACACTACAGTAACACGGCAGGTGATATGCCACTCTGCAGTAACACAACAGGTGATATGTCACACTGCAGTAACACAACATGTGATATGCCACACTACAGTAACACGGCGGGTGATATGCCACACTGCAGTAACACGGCAGGTGATATGCCACACAGTAACACGTAATGACACTACGGTAACACGGGGTGATATGCCGCACTACAGTAACATGGCAGGTGATATGCCACACTACAGTAACACGGCAGGTGATATGTCATACTGCAGTAACACGGCAGGTGATATGCCACACTACAGTAACACGGCAGGTGATATGCCACACTACAGTCACACGGCAGGTGATATGCCACACTACAGTAACACGGCAGGTGATATGCCAACACTGCAGTAACACGGCAGGTGATATGCCACACTACAGTAACACGGCAGCTGATATGCCACACTACAGTAAGACGGCAGGTGATATGCCACACTACAGGTAAGACGCCAGGTGATATGCCACACTACAGTAACATGGCAGGTGATATGCCACACTACAGTAACACGGCAGGTGATATGTCACACTGCAGTAACACGGCAGGTGATATTCCACACTACAGTAACACGACAGGTGATATGTCACACTACAGTAACACGGCAGGTGATATGCCACACTGCAGTAACACGACAGGTGATATGTCACACTGCAGTAACACGGCAGGTGATATGCCACACTACAGTAACACGGCAGGTGATATGCCACACTGCAGTAACACGGCAGGTGATATGACACATGGCAGTAACACGCCAGGTGATATGACACATGGCAGTAACACGGCAGGTGATATGCCACACTACAGTAACACGACAGGTGATATGCCACACTGCAGTAACACAACACGTGATATGCCACACTACAGTAACACGGCAGGTGATATGCCACACTACAGTAACACGGCAGGTGATATGCCACACTGCAGTAACACGGCAGGTGATATGCCACACTGCAGTAACACGGCAGGTGATATGCCACACTACAGTAACACGGCAGGTGATATGCCACACTGCAGTAACATGGCAGGTGATATGCCACACTACAGTAACACGGCATCTGATATGCCACACTGCAGTAACACGGCAGGTGATATGACACATTGCAGTAACACGGCAGGTGATATGCCACACTGCGAACACGGCAGGTATCCCAGCTAACACAGAAATGTTTTGAAAACGTTTTGAAAACGTTTCCGTATGGTTTTAAAAACGTTCAAAAAAACGTTTTTAAAACCTAATTGTTGTTTTTACGTTTTAAAAACGTTTTGAGAAACGTTGGCGAGAAACATTAGAAACCTTCTAAAAACGTTTTGAAAACGTTTTTCCATGGGCTTTCTAAAACGTTTCAGAAACGTTTGGGTTGAACCTTTGCGATTGTAGAGATATCAGAAACGATATCATCTTCTGATATCGTTGCAAGGCTAGTTTACCAACACCAAGTGTTTTGAATCCCGTTCAAATAAAATACATACACGTAAGTAAATTTGTTAATCGTGTCATCCGTTATTATTAGTGAAAATGAAAACAAACCAATAATATGTTTTAAAGAATACTTCATTTCATCAATACATATGGAAGATAATCAGTCATCTTTGCCATCGGGCTTTTCTTGCGTCTGTGTTGGCTTCTGAAATAAACACTAAGAAATTCTATAAATATTTACTGTCACTTCACTCTTGATGATGCTAAATTACTGCTACATAATGTTTCTGTGTCGTGAAACTATGTTGAAGAGTGCAAATTCCCACAAGTATTTATCGAAAACTTACAAAGTAAATACAGATCAATCAACTTCAGTAGACCATTAATCATATACAATAGGAATTTATTGCCAGCAAAATTAATGCAATTTGTGAAATTGCGCAAGTGATTTCATCTGATTATATTATATGATACTTTCCCAAAATACGGGCATCATTTACATAAGGAAGTTGTTACTCATAATAGTTTTACGGAACTGAATATTGTGTATTCCTTACATTTGGCCCAAGTTATAAATGATAAGTTGCATTTTAATGGCAGGATGAACTTTTATTTAAAAATATTTCTTCATGACACATCTTCATCTCTTGTATAAAAGTCGCATACTACATTTACTTGTGAGGGGCTGACATTTGTTGTGAGGAATCATGGTCTGGTTGTTAGGGAAGTGACGTATTGTTTGCTATAAAATAACGAGCTGGAGTCACCGACTCGAATGTAATATTATCCCCTGATTTCCTGTACATCGCTGATAAGCAAGAGTGTCTACGTGACCAAATTTGTGTCGGCAGATTGGATACGGGACAGAAGAAACAGAGAAAATTCCTATATTTGAACACATATCTACACTTTGGTCATTTAATAAATGGTAATATTATAGTTACGTTAATAGTCGACGTTTCTTTGTAATTTAATTGATAACACCGTGCACTCTACATTGCATTATTTGCAAACACAGATACACTGTGACATAGTTTGGATATGAATGTGCATTTACTAATTTACCACTCTGCAAACATATATAAACAGGCCATCTCATGTTGCTTGTACTATTGATTTTGATCTTGTGAACATTGATGCTCATGTAGTAAACACTCATTCTAACACTACGTCACAAAGATTGTATGCCACAAGTAATATCTATCACACATATATTGAGAAAACATCATAGGAATACGTACAGTTACAAACAAAGGATGAACGTTCACAAGGCAAGATATAGAATAATAATGTGAATATACATACCTCCTTTTTAGAAAACTGTCGTCTTGTTACTAGAGTAAAATGTACCGTCTTCTACATCCAGGAATGTGATGGAACTTCCCGCCTGCTATGTACAGAGTCCGATTTTGAATGCCCGGGTTCCTGCTCTGACCTGATAAAGTATCTGGGAACATTCCTGTAAGCTGACACCATACAAAAGATAGCAAGTTGTCCACGCAGAAAAGGCTGAACTTAAACGCACGGCAGTAAACGGGGATAATATTTACAATACAATGTGGATCTGTAGTAAACAGTACAGTACAGAAATAAATGATAGTAATGAAACACATGACATACTATTCCACTTGACAAAATGTTCACAACAGTTTTAAAGTTTTCTCACAAATATTTTGTACAGGTGTGATTTCATGACCATTATTTTCAAGTTAATGTACATTCCTGTAGTGAACGGAGACATTTTATCAGAAAAATGTAACCCTCAAAATGTTCCACTAACGATCTTATAACGTTGTGATTTGGTTTCAATCAAACTATAGGAAAACCTTCGCCAATGTTTCAATAACGTTTCTAAAACGTTGGTGTGTAGAAGTTTGATTTGTTTCTTGATAACGTTTTAATAACGTTATTCGAAACGTTTTCACAACGTTTCAAAGTAACGTTCAAAAACGTTCCAAAACATTATCAAAACGTTTTCATGAAACATTTCCACGAGAAACCACTAGAAGACGTTTTAGAAACGTTTTGTGTTAGCTGGGATGCCACACTACAGTAACACAACATGTGATATGCCACACTGCAGTAACACGGCAGGTGATATGCCAGATTGCAGTAACACGGCATGTGATATGTCACAATACAGTAACACAACAGGTGATATGCCACACTACAGTAACACGGCAGGTGATATGCCACTCTGCAGTAACACAACAGGTGATATGTCACACTGCAGTAACACAACATGTGATATGCCACACTACAGTAACACAACATGTGATATGCCACACTGCAGTAACACGGCATGTGATATGCCACACTACAGTAACACGGCAGGTGATATGCCACACTACAGTAACACAACATGTGATATGCCACACTACAGTAACACGGCATGTGATATGCCACACTATAGTAACACAACAGGTGATATGCCACACTGCAGTAACACGGCAGGTGATATGCCACACTATAGTAACACAACAGGTGATATGCTACACTACAGTAACACGGCAGGTGATGTGCCAGACTGCAGTAACACAGCATGTGATATGCCACACTACAGTAACACAACATGTGATATGCCACACTACAGTCACGGCAGGTGATATGTCACACTGCAGTAACACGGCATGTGATATGTCACAATACAGTAACACAACAGGTGATATGCCACACTACAGTAACACAACAGGTGATATGACACATTACAGTAACACGCCAGGTGATATGTCACAGTATAGTAAGACTCCAGGTGATATGCCACACTACAGTAACACGCCAGGTGATATGTCACACTACAGTAACACGCCAGGTGATATGTCACGGTACAGTAACACGCCAGGTGATATGTCACAGTATAGTAACACGGCAGGTGATATGTCACACTACAGTAACACGGCAGGTGATATGCCACACTACAGTAACACGCCAGGTGATATGTCACACTACAGTAACACGCCAGGTGATATGTCACACTACAGTAACACGGCAGATGATATGCCACACTACAGTAACACGGCAGGTGATATGCCACACTGCAGTAACACAACAGGTGATATGTCACACTACAGTAACACGCCAGGTGATATGTCACACTATAGTAACACGCCAGGTGATATGTCACACCATAGTAACACGCCAGGTGATATGCCACACTACAGTAACACGTCAGGTGATATGCCACACTACAGTAACACGCCAGGTGATATGTCACACTACAGTAACACGCCAGGTGATTTGTCACACTACGGTTACACGCCAGGTGATATGTCACAGTACAGTAACACGCCAGGTGATATGTCACACTACAGTAACACGCCAGGTGATATATCACACTACAGTAACACGCCAGGTGATATGTCACACTACAGTAACACACGGCAGGTGATATGTCACAGTACAGTAACACGTCAGGTGATATGTCACACTACGGTAACACGCCAGGTGATATGTCACACTACAGTAACACAACATGTGATATGCCACACTACAGTAACACGGCATGTGATATGCCACACTATAGTAACACAACAGGTGATATGCCACACTGCAGTAACACGGCAGGTGATATGCCACACTATAGTAACACAACAGGTGATATGCTACACTACAGTAACACGGCAGGTGATATGCCAGACTGCAGTAACACAGCATGTGATATGCCACACTACAGTAACACAACAGGTGATATGCCACACTACAGTCACACGGCAGGTGATATGTCACACTGCAGTAACACGGCATGTGATATGTCACACTACAGTAACACAACGGGTGATATGCCACACTACAGTAACACAACAGGTGATATGACACACTACAGTAACACGCCAGGTGATATGTCACAGTATAGTAAGACTCCAGGTGATATGCCACACTACAATAACACGCCAGGTGATATGTCACACTACAGTAACACGCCAGGTGATATGTCACAGTACAGTAACACGCCAGGTGATATGTCACAGTATAGTAACACGCCAGGTGATATGTCACACTACAGTAACACGGCAGGTGATATGCCACACTACAGTAACACGACAGGTGATATGTCACACTACAGTAACACGCCAGGTGATATGTCACAGTACAGTAACACGCCAGGTGATATGTCACACTACAGTAACACGCCAGGTGATATGCCACACTGCAGTAACACAACAGGTGATATGTCACAGTACAGTAACACGCCAGGTGATATGTCACAGTATAGTAACACGCCAGGTGATATGTCACAGTATAGTAACACGCCAGGTGATATGCCACACTACAGTAACACGCCAGGTGATATGCCACAGTACAGTAACACGCCAGGTGATATGTCACAGTACAGTAACACGCCAGGTGATATGTCACAGTACAGTTACACGCCAGGTGATATGTCACACTACAGTAACACGCCAGGTGATATGTCACACTACAGTAACACGCCAGGTGATATGTCACACTACAGTAACACGCCAGGTGATATGTCACACTACAGTAACACGCCAGGTGATATGTCACAGTAACAACACGCCAGGTGATATGTCACACTACAGTAACACGCCAGGTGATATGTCACGCCAGTAACACACCAGGTGATATGTCACAGTACAACACGCCAGGTGATATGTCACAGTACAGTAACACGCCAGGTGATATGACACACTACAGTTACACGGCAGGTGATATGACACTCTACAGTAACACGCCAGGTGATATGCCACAGTATAGCAACCAAAAAAATGATAGGAGACATTACAGTAACCAAATGGGTGACCTGGCACACTATCGTAACACAAAAGGTGACATGACACACTAGAGTGACACATCAGGTGATAGGAAATACTACAGTAACCCAACAGGTGATAGGACACACTACAGTAACCCAACAGGTGATAGGACATACTACAGTAACCCAACAGGTGATAGGACACACTACAGTAACCCAACAGGTGATAGGACACACTACAGTAACCCAACAGGTGATAGGAAATACTACAGTAACCCAACAGGTGATAGGACATACTACAGTAACCCAACAGGTGATAGGACACACTACAGTAACCCAACAGGTGATAGGACATACTACAGTAACCCAACAGGTGATAGGACACACTACAGTAACCCAACAGGTGATAGGACACACTACAGTAACCCAACAGGTGATAGGAAATACTACAGTAACCCAACAGGTGATAGGACATACTACAGTAACCCAACAGGTGATAGGACATACTACAGTAACCCAACAGGTGATAGGAAATACTACAGTAACCCAACAGGTGATAGGACACACTACAGTAACCCAACAGGTGATAGGACATACTACAGTAACACGCCAACAGATATGCCACACTACAGTAACCACAACAGGTGATAGGAGACATTACAGTAACCAAACAGGTGATAGGACACACTACAGTAACAAACAGGTGATAGGACACACTACAGTAACCCAACAGGTGATAGGACACACTACAGTAGGTGATAGGACACACTACAGTAACCCAACAGGTGATAGGAAATACTACAGTAACCCAACAGGTGATAGGACATACTACAGTAACCCAACAGGTGATAGGACACACTACAGTAACCCAACAGGTGATAGGACATACTACAGTAACCCAACAGGTGATAGGACATACTACAGTAACCCAACAGGTGATAGGACATACTACAGTAACCCAACAGGTGATAGGACACACTACAGTAACCCAACAGGTGATAGGACACACTACAGTAACCCAACAGGTGATAGGACATACTACAGTAACCCAACAGGTGATAGGAAATACTACAGTAACCCAACAGGTGATAGGACATACTACAGTAACCCAACAGGTGATAGGACATACTACAGTAACCCAACAGGTGATAGGACATACTACAGTAACCCAACAGGTGATAGGACATACTACAGTAACCCAACAGGTGATAGGACATACTACAGTAACCCAACAGGTGATAGGACATACTACAGTAACCCAACAGGTGATAGGACATACTACAGTAACCCAACAGGTGATAGGACATACTACAGTAACCCAACAGGTGATAGGACATACTACAGTAACCCAACAGGTGATAGGACACACTACAGTAACCCAACAGGTGATAGGACACACTACAGTAACCCAACAGGTGATAGGACATACTACAGTAACCCAACAGGTGATAGGACACACTACAGTAACCCAACAGGTGATAGGACATACTACAGTAACCCAACAGGTGATAGGACACACTACAGTAACCCAACAGGTGATAGGACACACTACAGTAACCCAACAGGTGATAGGACATACTACAGTAACCCAACAGGTGATAGGACATACTACAGTAACCCAACAGGTGATAGGACATACTACAGTAACCCAACAGGTGATAGGACACACTACAGTAACCCAACAGGTGATAGGACACACTACAGTAACCCAACAGGTGATAGGACACACTACAGTAACCCAACAGGTGATAGGACATACTACAGTAACCCAACAGGTGATAGGACATACTACAGTAACCCAACAGGTGATAGGACATACTACAGTAACCCAACAGGTGATAGGACATACTACAGTAACCCAACAGGTGATAGGACATACTACAGTAACCCAACAGGTGATAGGACACACTACAGTAACCCAACAGGTGATAGGACACACTACAGTAACCCAACAGGTGATAGGACATACTACAGTAACCCAACAGGTGATAGGACATACTACAGTAACCCAACAGGTGATAGGACATACTACAGTAACCCAACAGGTGATAGGACATACTACAGTAACCCAACAGGTGATAGGACATACTACAGTAACCCAACAGGTGATAGGACAATACTACAGTAACCCAACAGGTGATAGGACACACTACAGTAACCCAACAGGTGATAGGACACACTACAACAGTATAGGACAGTACCCAACAGGTGATAGGACACACTACAGTAACCCAACAGGTGATAGGACACACTACAGTAACCCAACAGGTGATAGGACATACTACAGTAACCCAACAGGTGATAGGACACACTACAGTAACCCAACAGGTGATAGGACATACTACAGTAACCCAACAGGTGATAGGACATACTACAGTAACCCAACAGGTGATAGGACATACTACAGTAACCCAACAGGTGATAGGACACACTACAGTAACCCAACAGGTGATAGGACATACTACAGTAACCCAACAGGTGATAGGAAATACTACAGTAACCCAACAGGTGATAGGACACACTACAGTAACCCAACAGGTGATAGGACATACTACAGTAACCCAACAGGTGATAGGACACACTACAGTAACCCAACAGGTGATAGGAAATACTACAGTAACCCAACAGGTGATAGGACACACAACAGTAACCCAACAGGTGATAGGACATACTACAGTAACCCAACAGGTGATAGGAAATACTACAGTAACCCAACAGGTGATAGGACACACTACAGTAACCCAACAGGTGATAGGACATACTACAGTAACCCAACAGGTGATAGGACACACAACAGTAACCCAACAGGTGATAGGACATACTACAGTAACCCAACAGGTGATAGGAAATACTACAGTAACCCAACAGGTGATAGGACACACTACAGTAACCCAACAGGTGATAGGACACACTACAGTAACCCAACAGGTGATAGGACACACTACAACAGTAACCCAACAGTAACCCAACAGGTGATAGGAAATACTACAGTAACCCAACAGGTGATAGGACATACTACAGTAACCCAACAGGTGATAGGACATACTACAGTAACCCAACAGGTGATAGGACATACTACAGTAACCCAAACAGGTGATAGGACATACTACAGTAACCCAACAGGTGATAGGACACACTACAGTAACCCAACAGGTGATAGGACATACTACAGTAACCCAACAGGTGATAGGACATACTACAGTAACCCAACAGGTGATAGGACATACTACAGTAACCCAACAGGTGATAGGACACACTACAGTAACCCAACAGGTGATAGGACATACTACAGTAACCCAACAGGTGATAGGACACACTACAGTAACCCAACAGGTGATAGGACACACTACAGTAACCCAACAGGTGATAGGACACACTACAGTAACCCAACAGGTGATAGGACATACTACAGTAACCCAACAGGTGATAGGACACACTACAGTAACCCAACAGGTGATAGGACATACTACAGTAACCCAACAGGTGATAGGACATACTACAGTAACCCAACAGGTGATAGGACACACTACAGTAACCCAACAGGTGATAGGACATACTACAGTAACCCAACAGGTGATAGGACACACTACAGTAACCCAACAGGTGATAGGACACACTACAGTAACCCAACAGGTGATAGGACACACTACAGTAACCCAACAGGTGATAGGACATACTACAGTAACCCAACAGGTGATAGGACATACTACAGTAACCCAAACAGGTGATAGGACACACTACAGTAACCCAACAGGTGATAGGACATACTACAGTAACCCAACAGGTGATAGGACATACTACAGTAACCCAACAGGTGATAGGACACACTACAGTAACCCAACAGGTGATAGGACATACTACAGTAACCCAACAGGTGATAGGACATACTACAGTAACCCAACAGGTGATAGGACACACTACAGTAACCCAACAGGTGATAGGACATACTACAGTAACCCAACAGGTGATAGGACACACTACAGTAACCCAACAGGTGATAGGACACACTACAGTAACCCCAACAGGTGATAGGACACACTACAGTAACAAACAGGTGATAGGACATACTACAGTAACCCAACAGGTGATAGGACACACTACAGTAACCCAACAGGTGATAGGACACACTACAGTAACCCAACAGGTGATAGGACATACTACAGTAACCCAACAGGTGATAGGACATACTACAGTAACCCAACAGGTGATAGGACACACTACAGTAACCCAACAGGTGATAGGACATACTACAGTAACCCAACAGGTGATAGGACATACTACAGTAACCCAACAGGTGATAGGACACACTACAGTAACCCAACAGGTGATAGGACACACTACAGTAACCCAACAGGTGATAGGACATACTACTACAGTAACACAACAGGTGATAGGACACACTACAGTAACCCAACAGGTGATAGGACATACTACAGTAACCCAACAGGTGATAGGACATACTACAGTAACCCAACAGGTGATAGGACACACTACAGTAACCCAACAGGTGATAGGACATACACTACAGTAACCCAACAGGTGATAGGACACACTACAGTAACCCAACAGGTGATAGGACATACTACAGTAACCCAACAGGTGATAGGACACACTACAGTAACCCAACAGGTGATAGGACACACTACAGTAACCCAACAGGTGATAGGACACACTACAGTAACCCAACAGGTGATAGGACACACTACAGTAACCCAACAGGTGATAGGACACACTACAGTAACCCAACAGGTGATAGGACATACTACAGTAACCCAACAGGTGATAGGACATACTACAGTAACCCAACAGGTGATAGGACATACTACAGTAACCCAACAGGTGATAGGACACACTACAGTAACCCAACAGGTGATAGGACACACTACAGTAACCCAACAGGTGATAGGACACACTACAGTAACCCAACAGGTGATAGGACACACTACAGTAACCCAACAGGTGATAGGACATACTACAGTAACCCAACAGGTGATAGGACACACAGTACAGTAACCCAACAGGTGATAGGACATACTACAGTAACCAAACAGGTGATAGGACACACTACAGTCACCCAACAGGTGATAGGAAATACTGCAGTACCCCAACAGGTGATAGGACACACTACAGTCACCCAACAGGTGATAGGACATACTACAGTAACCCAACAGGTGATAGGAAATACTACAGTAACCCAACAGGTGATAGGACATACTACAGTAACCCAACAGGTGATAGGACATACTACAGTAACCCAACAGGTGATAGGACATACTACAGCAACCCAACTGTAGTAACCAGCAACTCAATCTCGGCAACCCCCTGGGATACAAGCCTGCCTGTGTGACACACATAGCACGTGGCTGGCCTAATTACTCCGCCAGTTGTAATTGCAGGTGACGTGACATGTTTGTAGACTTAATCGTAGACGGGAGCAACGACTGTTGGAAACTGGAGCAAGTGTCGACACAATCTCCTACCCAGAGTTCCATGCGGCAAGCCAGCATAGTACCTCTGCCACAGGCCAGAAAGATCTGACGATTCGTCACATCTTGCATCGTCCATTCGGTATAATGTACATATTTCTTAACTCTTATATTTTTGACGAGATTACACATCTAATTAAACATCTTTGATAGAAAGGTTTAGTTTTATTGAGAAAATATCCTAAAACATGTAACACTATTTCTATTTGCGTAGCGATCCTTTGTTTACATTGGTTGTACGGCTCCACGTGCTGTTATCGAAGCCGACGGACAGCAAACGATGCAGCCAGTTTGATATCAAACTATGTATTGTCATAAACCTTACTGTCGCAGTTGTGGAAGAATATATATGTAACAATGTAAAACATTATGAAGAGCTGGCCGAAAAGCTTGCGTAAGGCGAGTCTCTTCTTATTATGAATATGCGCGTTTGTTTACAAACAAGAGAAAAGTGCGGTCACGTGATATGCAAATTAGCCTGTGGCAGTGTTGTTATGCTAAGTCATCGCTGCGCCAGAGTGTGGTGTCGACAGTGTATGTATATGTCAGTACATGAAGTTAACAAAATACAGTTGATATGCCACACTACAGTAAAACGGCAGGTGATAGGCCACACTACAGTAAAACAGCCTGTTGTGACCACGTGTCGATGACGTGTGTGTCTGTTGCTGCCACATGTGGATGACGTGTGTGTCTGTTGTGACCACATGTGGATGACGTGTGTGTCTGTTGCGGCCACATGTGGATGACGTGTGTGTCTGTTGTGACCACATGTGGATGACGTGTGTGTCTGTTGTGACCACATGCGGATGACGTGTGTGTCTGTTGCTGCCACATGTGGATGACGTGTGTGTCTGTTGCTGCCACATGTGGATGACGTGTGTTGCTGCCTGTTGCTGCCACATGTGGATGACGTGTGTGTCTGTTGTGACCACGTGTAGATGACGTGTGTGTCTGTTGTGACCACATGCGGATGACGTGTACAGTCTGTTGTGACCACGTATGGATGACGTGACGCGTGTACAGCCTGTTGTTGCCAATGGGGATGACGTGTGTGTCTGTTGTGGCCACGTGTGGATGACGTGTGTGTCTGTTGTGGCCATGTGTGGATGACGTGTGTGTCTGTTGTGGCCATGTGTGGATGACGTGTGTGTCTGTTGTGGCCATGTGTCGATGACGTGTGTGTCTGTTGTGGCCATGTCTTATTCGGACCATTTAGCGTTGAGGACCTGTGAAACGGAGTGCCCAAACTGATAAAGTATACAAATCAACTCTGACACTCTAATCTTGCCTTAGTAGAATAGACGCGACAAAACATTCATAAGAAATCTCTGTCAAAAGCAGAGTCGATTGTACAAATAAGTATATCATGAGCATAGATAGATAGATGTTCTTTGTTTCCTCCAGTGAATGAAGATACAATGTGATATAATGTATTTACATGAAGATCAGAATCAGGGGAATACAGATAGTTACATACAATTTACAAAGACATGTTTCCCGTGGTTATCAGTTGTACATACATTGATCATACATTCAAGCTATACATTATCATCAAAAGGGTATACAATCCGTTGGAAGTCTTTCGAGTAAAAAACATATATTCAATTAATTATTCATAATGATACGATAATTATTCCAAAGGCTAGAACACGTATTTACATCTACTCTGTCAATAATTGATTAGATAAGAAGATTTCTCTCACGGCTTGTCAGTTCGCAGTACATATAAACATGTTTGACAATATCGGAGGCAATTGTAGCACATATATACTCTTTTGATTGTATACGCAGAGTACTGATTTGTACCAAGTTTGCAATGCAGTCAATAAGATCAAGTCGTAGGATCGACATTTGCCATAGTCTATGTATATTCTGGTCTCGCACTGAATAGTATATATGTTCATTTTTCCTTGACGTTAACTGTTAACATAATATAGAGATATTTTCATGAATTGTTTTCGTAACATGTACATTCCATTTTGATTTACTAGGAAAGCTGGCAGACACAAAGGATGCATTTACATAATCTGTACTCATGTGTTAATGTCTTAATTATAGCATATGGTAGATACATGATTTTGCACTTTAAGCTTCTTTTCTCATAACATGAATCAAGTAAGAAGTATAGTTTAACTTGAATACAAATTTTAGATTACTTCTACATAATTTGCCAAGGACATAAGACAACGTTTTTCTATGTATGCTTGGACTGACAATCTCTAAACAATCTCGTGCGACAACTGCCGAAGGTTATTTCTAGAGTCCCTGGATGTTTATTCAGGAGTAAGATTTTGCAGAAGTATATCATGAACATATGTCTCTTTCATCAGTATTATAGCTGTACGATTTTGTATGTAAACAAATCGAGTCTGGACCAGACATCCAGTGATTGTCACCATGCGCTAGTGATGATACCAGGTGATCGCGAAAAGGTAAGCGTATCCTGCCCCGCCAGTGGCACCGTCATATGCTAAGTCTAGTCATTTATTTGTTCACATTAAATAATTCGGGAACGTTTGGCATAAGTCAAAATAGGGAATTGCATCGTACATCATTTTGTCACTGGTGCATCAAATGTCGAAATGTCCTCCACATGTCTACCATAAAACCTTTTGAAAGTTTTACTGAGACCTATTCCTGGGACATCATGGTTTATTCTGTCAATGTGAATGTGAAATACTTCCAATGGGCACATACCATATCAGTAATAAAATATTCCTTTAACATTCTAGAAGAAAGTCATTTCCACTCTTCAGCGTAATTGGTAATGGTTTTCGTATCCAGCAACCCAAGACCTCTGACTTTGTCACTCTCATCTCATGTTACTAGCAATAAAAACTCGAGGACATTGCAGGCTCGTAAAAATATGTGTGCATGCAACCCTGGCGGTAACATGGCGTCAGTTGTCTCCCGCCATTAGGTGTTTTCCGTGTAACCGAACCCAGCTACATCCGGGGCCTTCTCTGAAACATTCACTTGCCCAATACAATTTTGCAATGTCGGTCATGCTTTTTGACACAAATTGCATTAGCTTTTACTGTAAGTTAGTACCGAAGGAAAAATGTTAATTCAGTAACAGCCTGTCATGACAACAGCAAGGCATTCAGCTGAGCAAACAGGGCACAATGTAAAAGTATGAATATTCTGAAATATTGTTCAGTAATTTTTACAATGTCGTGTAATTTTAAGATCACTGTCCTAAAAAAATTTCGAAATTAGTTTACTGAGAATACTGTAAGCCGTGCTGTGGACATTTTGTAACAGCCGTCTGCAATCTGGACTTGTATACTGTTTTATAGACGCTTATTTTCAGAGTGGAAAAGTCACGTCTTTTTCTGAATGCACACCTTTTCATTATATATTCGTTCGGAATAATTTCAGAGTAAGGAAGACATTAAGTGTTGAGAGAGCCGTGATGACATAGCTGCAGGCAGCTGAGTTACTACTGCCATAAACTACGGCCTCTTAAATCCAGTGAAGATGTTTCTAAAAAGCAATAACAAAAACATCAAAGAGGTGGATCAGAGTCTAATTCACGCAATGTCAGATTCCAGTTGTTTGCACGTCGGCCCACACACACGAAGCTCACATATTTCGTGTTTATCAACTAGGCAACTATGAGTCATAATCTGACCGTATTTGTTGTTGGATTCCACTGATTTGCGCTTACAAAATCCGCGAGCATCATATATTTTGGAAAAGAACCATACTGAAATAGGCAAAAACTGAAATTTCAAGACGAACACAAACTGTTAATATCCAAAGTAAATTGCATGTTGTGAAGTATATGATATCTTCAAATCTAAATATGTTCCATACTATGTGTCAGCGTGTTGATAATTGACTACAGTACATCACAATGGTAATGGGCCTTCAAATATTCTGTCCAATTTCATTAATTATGAGTTGCTCCGTCGACCCACGTGTCGCCCTCTAGCGGACGTGAACAGAACATCTAATTCCTAATATGGAGATTTACACCAGTCACATTTCCTTAACTCTGTTAATTCCGCTGATTCAGGTGCCGTGCCAAGCATCCCCATACCGAGAGCTGTCCTTACATACAGGTGCAGATAAGTCAGATCTTGTCTGAAGCGTCCTTTAGCTCATTTTAACTCGATTTCACTTGACATATTAATGAAAAGATTTCGAACAATTTCATGAACAAACTGCACGTGAAGAGCGTCGTATAATCTGAACTGTGAAACCTGGTACTTCAGAGCAGCCTGGTTGCCTGAGTATGTTGGGATGACGCTTCACAGACCCACGCAATGACTGCACAATGGCGGCCCCCACTGGTCAAACTGACATGGCGGGCGTAACTGTGAAAAAAGAGACATACATTTTATGTTTAAATGATATATGATATTGTACAAAAGAAGGTTAAACTGGTGCGATATACCCAAATGAAACGTGACAACATATGCACACATTCCTGTCATGTGACACATCGATAAATCATTACTCCTCCAGAGACGACGGTGTAAAGCATCCATCTTCAGACGGATTGTCAGTCTCATGCAGAAAATACAAATATTGTCTGCGAAGTCTCTAATACTAAGTAACATTGGAAGGTATAACAATGTCCCTTCTGATTAAACATTTTGTCCTCTTTGCAAAACAAAAAATATCTTAATTTAATTGAAGATTAAATACATGTTTTACTTTATTGTAAATCCTACATAGATATAAGGAATACATTTCTAGTTAAATATTTGAAACATCCTCTATCACAACACACCTTGGTTAATAAAATGTTTTCAATAAATAATTTATGTCTATTTTTAGATAAGGAAGGATAACAATATATGGATGCTCCAACTTCTAAATGCCTTTCAAAGAAGCTATTTTTACATAATGTCAGGAAAATAAGAATATACAACTGATGCAAACTCATGCAAAATATATTGTTTATATATGTTTATGAATGTATTTTGGACCAGTGGCCTTTTACTGAATCAGTTGTCTGCCTGCCTGTCTGTCTGTCACATTGTGAAAGTGAAATAAGTGACAGTGAAAGTGTTTGTCATTATTGTATCTATTTACCATAATCATTTATGTCATTTTCTTGTCATATTCTCTTCCATATTGACTTCCAGCGAACGAGTGACAACAGCGACCTGGCACTCATCAATGTCGCACGTATCATCGTTATGAATGGGTTTGTGTCACGAATTTCACAGTTCACAGAAACTGCTGGTAGCAAGAAAACCGTGTCTCGAAAAAGTGTTGGCGCCATTCTGAAGTAGTAATGAAAATACCAGGAAACAAATCTAACCAACCGTTCTTGGGTTTCTCTGCCCTAAAAATATGTCGTTTCCGCCATGTTTGTTTGCCTAGTGGAGGCCGCCATTTAGACTGACGCTTAGTCTCTGAATATATAATTTTGATTGTAACAAATAAACCCATTTAAATTGAAATGAAGCCCAAGGGAGACCAGAGATTCCTGAACCTGAGGAAATGTAGACTTGCTTCATTTAGGGCTTTAGCACTGCAGAGATGGCTAGGCAGTAGGGGAAATAATGTGGTGCAGGGACTGTGAGACAGACTAGCCGCCATTGAGCAGCCTGTTTTGTGAACCACCAGGCCGGCATACCCTTCTTCAGAACAGTTAAACACACTACACAACCTCAATACTGAGATACATAGATATCTGCAGTAAAATTGTTTCATATGGGTATTGTGAATTTAACAAAAAGCAACACATGTTTAATTTGGTATTACACCTCAGTATAGTACGGCATATATAAATATGTCATTTCCACATGTGACCACATTCACAGTAAAGTACGGCATATATAAATATGTCATGTCCACATGTGACCACATTCACAGTACAGTACGGCATATATTAATATGTCATTTCCACATGTGACCACATTCACAGTAAAGTACGGCATATATAAATACATGTATGTCATGTCCACATGTGACCACATTCACAGTAAAGTACGGCATATATAAATATGTCATGTCCACATGTGACCACATTCACAGTAAAGTACGGCATATATAAATATGTCATGTCCACATGTGACCACATTCACAGTAAAGTACGGCATATATAAATATGCCATGTCCACATGTGACCACAATTCCGCCAAAAGTTTATCAATAGCTGCTTTTGTACTTTTTGTATGGCAATCCATTACTCATTGATTATATGGTTAAGCTGTTTAACACGATTTATGATTCAGGTGTTTTCCCTTCGCAGTGGTCAGAAGGTATTATTGTCCCGTTGCACAAAGGTGGATCTCGTGATTGTCCAGATAATTATAGATGTATAACGTTGTTGTCAATCTTTAGCAAAGTATATATTGGTATTATTAACAGTAGAATAACTAACTGGGCTAATGATGAATCGCTTATTTCGAATCTCAGTCTGGGTTCAGAGCCGGATATTCTACGGCTGATACTCTTTTTACTCTGTGTGCACTTGTACAAACATATTTATCCAAGAGGAAATGTAAACACTATGTTGCCTTTGTTGATTTCATAAAGGCCTTTGATAGTGTTAATAGAAATAAGTTGCTGTTACTCCTTCGCAGAATTGGTTTGAAGGGAAAGTTGTTCGTAGCGTTAAGAGTATGTATAAGCTTTCTAAATCTTGTGTCAAGACAAATGAAGGCTTTTCAGATTTCTTTGAATGTCCGAATGGAGTAAGGCAAGGCTGCGTCTTCAGTCCTGTACTATTTTCCCTGTCCAGTAATGAGTTGGCGAATTCAAACAGTAGAGGTATCCAGTTGTATCCTGATATCATTGAAGTTTTTCTGTTACTTTTCGCAGATGAATTTGCTCTTGTTGCAGATTGTGTAGATGGTCTGCAGGAGCGTCTTGATATTCTCCAAAGTTATTGTGAATCATTGGATTTGACGGTTAATATGTCTAAAACTAAAATATTGGTTTTCAGAAAAGGCGGAAAATTATCACGTTTTGAAAAGTGGACCTACAGTGGGAATAATGTGGATGTAGTTTCTAATTATAACTATTAAGCCAATTAAGTTTTTCACAGAGCTGCAATTTTGTTGCTACTGAGGCCAAGAAAGCCTTATTTGAAGTTCTAAGAACGATGTATTCCTATGGGCAGTTTACCTATAAAGTTTTCTTCACAATATTTGATTCTCAGATTATGCCAGTGTTATTATATGGTTCCGAGTTGTGGGGCTTTCAACGTCTAGAGTGTTTACAGAGAATACAACATTTAGCGATTAAACGTTTTCTTAACATTAGTACAAGAGCTCCGAATGTTTTAGCTATGGGCGAATGTGGCAGATTCCCAGTTTATTTGCCTTCTTTGTTGAGATGTGTTAAATTTTGGCTTAGAGTTACTCGTATGCCTAGCCATGGGTATCCTCGTAAAGCATATGATATGCTCTACTCATTACATAACGTTAATCGCCATACATGGGCTTCATCGGTTAAGCAAGTTTTATTTAGCTACGGATTTGGTTACGTCTGGCTGTTCCAGGGTGTTGGCTGTGTAGAAATATTTTTGTCAGAATTTAAGCAACGTGCTACTGATATCTTAACTCAGGAATGGACATCTAGCTTGTATTGTAGCAGCAGATATGACACTTATTCTTTATTCAAATTGAATTTGCAACCGGAATTGTATTCAACTCATGGCGACTGTTCTTTATATCGTCGTTACTTGACGAAACTGCGTATTTGCATGGTCAGATTACAAGTTGAACTCGGGCGATATTATAACGTAATAAGAACACTGCGACTGTGTAAAGTGTGTAAGTTAGACATGATTGAAGATGAATTTCATTTTGTTATGATATGTCCAGCTTATGAAAGCTTAAGATCTAAATACCTACTGTTTGTACATCCTATAATATAAAATCTAGTATCACCAACCTAATGGTATCTAATGATAGAAACATTATTATTAAGCTACAACTTTATGTTCACTGTTCACTACGTCTGAGATATCCAAGTTTGTAACATGCAAATGTCAACCTGCTGGTTGTTACATGTGTATATGGACCGGAGGCCACACATGTGGAATGAACGATTGAATGTGACAGCATCCTAAAAGCCAGTGTGTGTTCATAGCTTTCGGTCGTGGCAGCCATCTCAATTTACACTTGTCAGATGGGTGCACGGAGTACATGACCTGAACTACCAGTTGTCCGATTTCTAGTTTTTGTTGAGTGGGTTGGATCGGTAACTTTGTGTGCTGGATGCTTCACTCTTAGAGTGCGGGTTCGAATCCTGGATGAGACTCTACTCCCAAACCTAGCCTAACCTAAACACAACCCAACACAACACAACCCAACACAACACAACCATTCAAAACTGTCATTACAATAAGACTATTCCCATATTTACTCAATTATTACCGCTAATAAAATATACTCTCCCCAAAAAGAAACGCAACATGAAAATAGCAATTTCATTTAGCAATGAATTAAAACGTGATTCATTTCACAAAAGGTTTTGCTCTGTTTATGAGTCCTATGGTGTTTATGTTTTAAAACATCACAACAAAACGCACCATCCGTAAAATACCCGTATTTAACAGCATGAATTTCAATTTCGGCGTGTAGTGTCACAGAATACACAATTCACATACAATGCACGTGAAAGTTGGGGATCAGATAGTCTCAATGATGGGTATAAAAGGTTGATCGCTGTCTGTCACTGTATTTGGAATATTGTTGACGAATGCAAAATGCCACGTCTAAGTGAAGCCAACCGTCATATCGCCATTGGTTTGCTTGAAGCTGGCCAGTCTCAACGTGCAGTTGCCCGACGCATGAATGTTCACCAACGCACCATTTCACGGCTCTGGGAGAGATATCGCCGGCAGAATGCGGTAGCAGATGCCCCTCGTAGTGGGCGACCTCGAGCGACCACTGCGGCGCAGGATCGCTACATCCGGGTACATCACCTGCGTCATCGAACAGCTACGGCGACCAGTACCGCTTGCCAAATACCCGGATTGAAGAGGCTTTCTGCACAGATCGTCAGGAACAGGTTGAGAGAGGCTGCTTTACGTGCCAGAAGACCTTATTTTGTCCCTGTGCTTCGACAACAACATCGTCGACATCGAGTTCAATGGTACACCAACGTTCAGGCCTGGAACCTACCGAATTGGCGAAAAATCTGGTTCAATGATAAATCACGATTTCTATTGGAACGACGCGATGGAAGAATGCGGGTGTACAGACGTCGACGTGAACGTTTCGCCGACGCTTGCGTTCCCCAGGTGGACAGATTAAGCCGGGGAAGTGTTATGATATGGGGAGCGATCACCTGCCGTAGGAGAAGTGATTTGGTGAAGATCCAGGGCAACCTGACAGCTCAACGGTACTGTGACGAAATCCTACGTCCACACCTCCTTCCAATCATTGATCGCCAGAGGGAGTTGATTCAACAGAACAATGCCAGGCCCCACACAGCACGTGAGACTTCCTCCAGAACCACAACATCAATGTGCTCCCCTGGCCCTCAAGATCACCGGACTTAAACCCGATCAAACATCTGTGGGATGCCCTGGACAGAAGGGTGCGACGCCGTAACCCTCAGCCCCAGACACTTCAGCAACTCGCACAGGCACTACAGGCAGAGTGGGCTGCGATTGGGCAACACGAGATTCTGAGACTTATTCGTTCGATGCCGAGGCGATGCCGTGCAGTTCTGGATGCCCACGGTGGTCACACGAGGTATTGACTTCAGCGCCACCACATGTCTCCATGTGACACTCAAACTGACTTTCCTCGAGTTTGTGCCAAAGACGGATAAGACTGCATTCCCAGAGTGCAATTTCGCTATATTTCATTGACTCATAAAGCCTACAAGATGTTTCAAAATAAACATACAAATACAGTTGAAATTCCTATATGCGTTTCTGTTTTGGGAGAGTATATAACCACAACATAGAAAAATTCATTTCTGGAGACAAGACCAAATTTGCAGAAAAAATGGGCTCTTTACTAATATAGATGGATGCAAACCAATGTTTGATGATATCTTCCTTTCTCTCGTCTATTTTCTTACTTGCCTATAACACTATTCCTTTTTCTTGGTACTTTATCCATGCAGTCATTAATCATGTCGTCTCCCGAGTATTCTGCAGCTTGAATATATGTATTCTCTGTATTCTCTGTATTATCCAGCTGTACAAATATTGTATTACTTGCTATCGTTATAATACAAATAAAAACCCTAACCTAACCATACAAGCAAAAGTGTCTCTGAAACAAAACATGACAAAACAACAATGACCAAAACAAAGTGACTGATTTTCTGCTTGTTATATGCATAGTGGGTGTGTTATTTGTTGATTATTGATTTGATAACGTTTGTAAATGTTCAACATGGTAACATGCCATTGCACCACTACATTTCATTACCCCGCTGTAACACGTCTGTAACCTAGCATTGTAACACTGTACTGAACCAATCTTAGTAACAAAGTATTGTAACACAGCGTTGTAACGGCGTACTGTATACGTAACACATCTTTGTAACACGGTATTGTAACACAATTTAAACACCCTACTGTAAAACATCTGTAACACAGCTTTGTAACTTCGTATTGTAACACATCTGTGTAACATAGTATTGTGACACAACATTACAACACCGCATTCCGAAACATTATTCTAGCCTTCTAACACTGGAACACACCTTTAGTCCATCGTATTGTGACACACCTTTGTAACACCATATTGTGACACACCATTAAAACACCGTATTTTGACACACGATTAAAACACCGTTTTGTGACACACCTTTAAAACACCGTATTGTGACACACCTTTAAAACATCGTATTCTGACACACTTTTGTAACACCGTATTGTGACACACCTTTGTAACACCGTATTGTGACACACCTTTGTAACACCGAAGTGTGACACCACTTTGTTATACAACTTTATGGTCAGGGTTCAAAACGTTGTACAAAGTATTATTGCATATGCAGCGTAGATATAGCGGCAGAACCTGTGGCGCCAAAACAGTTTGTACATTCCGAATATACCATTAGGATTTTTTCATGTGTCACTCACAAATAATGATGACACAAGATGTTCACTGAAAGCGCACCTTGCCACGCAGGTGGCACAAACACATGCACAGGAAGGTCCGCTATTCTCCTGAACAAATACAGGAACATTAGAATAAAGATGACGTGATTTGACGTAACAGCGTCAAACAAATTTCTTAATCATAAATGTCTTTCAAACTTATGACACAGTAATAATATGTAAGCTACATAAAGGTATTCGGATGAACGCATTTACAATCCAATATAAATCACTGCCAACGTGAGCTGCAGAGAGCCATCAGTTTCTATTATACACCGACACAGATTCCGTGCAGGTGTTAAAGGACAAATAGCGGCTGATCGCCAAGGCCCAGCCATTCACACATAGCAAACATTACTGCAAATGCTGACTGAGAATGGCGGAGTGTAAGACTGACAGAACTTCATTCCCAGAGCACATGACGCAAGCCTTGCATTGGAAAAAGTATTTTATTCACATTAACTCGAATAGATACTTTCGCCACACACAGAGGGTTTGCGCAATGAGTGTAGATGGTGATTCCCAACTGTCCGTATCCATTACTGCCTTAAAGTGTTGTTGGCGATAGTGCGGCCAACTGGCAATATCAACGTAACTCTGTATTGGTCACTCGTATTATGAATGCATAACCAATACATTGTCATATCTGATGACAAAGGGACGGTGTAACAATTTAACTGGTGAGTGAGTGAGTTATATCGGCTATATTTCAGCTATATCGTGACTATGAGAGTTGTATAATAAAAATAAACTCAGACAATATAAATATCTGTCAACGAAGGACAGTAAAATATCTAGACTGTCACAGATGTAAACTGAAAACTAGCATGTTATCATAAAACAATATTTCTACAGAAGAACACAATATCAAAATGGGCTTTAGATCGCCAGCAATTGAGGGTAGATTTTTAATGTAATAATAATAATAAGTAGTAGTAGTACAGTGGGGGTTCTGCATCAGATGCGTCTTAGAGGATTATTTGTGGGAATTAAACCTCCAAGCCCCCCTTAAAAAAATAGCGAGAGGCATCCTTCGATGTGCCGACTTTTATTTTATTATCGTAGATCATGTTCAGCATGGCTTCATCCAGCACTCTGATTTCGTCGTGTTTTAAGGCCTTTTGTTGCAACCGACGCGAAACGAGCTTAAGAGCTATTCCCGCCAGTCCCGATACCGCGGCGGCTACTTCTAACCAGAGGACGACGGGTGCGGCAACGATGGTCGACAACAAGCTGATGCCGGCCATCGCGGGTAGTAGGTGAGATCGCAGAGCGCGACTTCAAGTTTCCCCGACATGTTAGTGATCGCTTGCAGCAGCGGAACAGTTCGTCGCTCGTGATTCCCCAGAGCGTGATGTACATGTTACACATATACGAGACACTGCGGTAAACTTTCAACATGAGTGATGCGCTAACGAATATGGAAATCGTGGTGGATGCGGACGGAACGAGTTTTAAAACAGATTTTATCGATATTTTTAAAAACTATATTGTGACCGTCAGTAATGCTAAGGTGGTGGTGAATTGGAATCAAAACCTGATGCAGTTTTGTCCAAACCAACTCAATTTCGCAGTGTGGTGCACGACGACGGGATCGGGTATGACACTCGACTACGGAACGGACCAACTGAGTAAGGCGGTCACTTTGTTTGACGTTTATTATCAGACGAGACGGATTTTGAAGGAAATAGGTTCGCCTCTTCCGCAAGATACAGCGTTGAGTATGATCGATAACCCGTACGATCGGCTCGCGAACGAACGTATTTGCAGGGAATTTGTGATTCCAACCAATAAAGACTTTTGCCTTCCCGGTGTGAACCACGGTTTAGGTAAACTCTACAGACATTTCTATAAATCCCAAACGTTTAGACTTGCTTATACAGATGGTGAGTACATACCTGGGTACCATACATTTACGGGCCCCACGACGAACGAGCAAATTCACGTTTCGTACATCAAACAAACCGATCCCGATGTGGCCACTGCCTGGATGATATCAAAAAAGGTGAAAGGGTTTACTCGCATGGGTAACATACGGTTGAACGATTCAATTCGAACGCACGTGTGGGCCGTGCTGGGCGCGCAGGCACAAACGCATTCCGGTATTATTGGTAAGGGAACCGCTTACGATGCGCAGAAACAGTTCGTGGTGAACGTCGACGACACCATCGCCAGACCGGTGGATTTGCCATCAAGCTTTACTAGGACACATTGAAATACGCCCGTTCGAAAGTCGACTACGTGTGGGACTGTACATGGCTCTGAACGACATGCGACTGAGGATCCACAAAGTGGTGGGCTACAACACCGAAATTGTCATCGCGACCGTCAATCAGAAACTGTGCGTCAGCTCCGACATCAACGTGAGTCGAGTCCCACCACCCACGCATACCGGCGAAACGGGCATAGTAAAACCACCCCCGGAGCTGCCACGCGTTCGACCCGCACCACCACCCCGCCCCACATCGACGGTCGAACATCAGCAACACCTCGCTCGTAAAACAGCGCTCATGGTCGGCGGAATCACGGTCGGGGTGTGCCTTTTGGTTAAAACTTCTTTAGCGGCAACGTACACCAGGCGACGTACACAGGTTCTGGCCGAGCCACTGGAAGCCCAGCAACCAGGACACGATGCTGCCCAAGATGCCGGGAAGGGCTTCCGCGGCTTTGCCGTCCTGTCTTGCCAGGGCTTCCCCGAGCAATTTCAATTGTTTTTTATTCAGTCTCTGACGTCGCCACCTTTTTTGGGTGCTGGTGTCGGCGTCGAACCGCCCGTCAGCGCTATGACCAGGGTCGAGACGATGAAGCCCAAAGCCGTCAGAATGGTGGCGATGGTGATCCCTTGCTCTTGGAACAACGTTCGGATCCTGTCAGCTAACGTGGTGTCCTCGTTCAAAACTCGGTCGATGGTTTTGCGCACACGGTTGATCTGCGATCGAAGCGCTTCTAGGTTGCATAACGCCGCTTCTAATCAGGTCGATTGTTCGTCGTGAAACTGACGTAGCCTTTCCTCGATCCGACGTCGGCTGATGTTGTCATCCATATCATCCGCTTGTTCGAGTTTGGTTGTCTCATAAGCGATACGATCGTCGAGTTCTTTCAGTTTGGCCATGTTGTCCACGAGCGATCCACAAATGGTTCTCAAGGCCTTGTCTAACCCTCGCAGTTCACGAAAGGGAAATTCGAACCCGGGCAAGGGTTCGTCTGCGTACGTGTGCAATATTTTTTTGATGTCGTACGAGGCTTCTTGCACGTGTTGTGGTACGTCTTGTTAATAGTTTTGATCAATTGTGCCGCACCGAGTGTAAAGCCTGGGTGGTCTTCGGGGGAAGTTGTTTGGGTCATGCACTGCTGTACCCCCGGATGTTTAATCAATCTCGGACAAAGGGGGCACCGTGATGACCGGCCAGCGTGGAGGTTTTCTCGTGTGTTTGTTCATGAGATCGACCTCCGGAGCCTCTTTAAGCCGTAGTATCCCTCGATCATTGATTTCAAAGTTAGAATAATCGTGATAAAGAAGGGTGAGATTTTCCTTTAGCCTTATGGTATCGTAATAATCGTCCCCGGCCGTTTTCAACATGGTATTGCCTATGCTTTCACTTGTGAACGAGGTGTCTGCGTAATCATCAAGCAAGGGGGTTCTATCATCCCCTAAATCGTCCATAGGAATATCGTCACCAAAACCACCTTCAGCCATGGTTCTATTAAAGATATAAAAACATACTTTCAATATAAACGATGGCGTTGGCCTACGGACAAAAACTCAATCCTTACCGAAAATTGAGCGAACCTCTGGCGGTCAAAGCCGTGTGTCAATCAGTGACGATCACCAACAATCCGAGCACAATCGATGAGAACCAAACAGTGTTGGTGCGCTTTCCCAACCTGGGTGCGGACAACGTCATCGTTCCGGGGACGGATCGCCTGTCCTTCCAGATCAGTTTGGAATCCAGCAACGATAAACAAGTCGTGAGGAACCTGGGTCGAGCCATCATGAAGAAAATGACTATCAAAATCAGCGGAAACGAAATGTTGTGCATCGACGACAGTGATGTGTTCTTCAGCTACACGGACCTCTGGAGAACCGCGAGCGAACGGGAAAACATGAAGTACCAGGGAATTTGTCCGGCTGAGTGTCCGTCGACTCAGTTGCTCATGGAGTACGGTTTCGACCAAGCTGACCTCGGCGGGATGGCGAAAAAACACGTGGCCATCGCCGAGGCGTTAGGGAACCGATTTTTCATTCCGCTCGACTTCGAGTTGCTGGAGGGTCACATGCCGTTTTCCCAAGCCGCACTGGGTGACAGACTGGAATACGAACTCGCGTTTAACGATTATAGCAATGTGATCATGATGGAGAGTAACGAGGAGGGTAGCTACACCATCGACAATATTTTGCTGGAGTACGACATGGTGACGAATGCGGAATTGGCTCGACAGATTCGCAACCAGTATGCGAGCACGTTAGCCATCCTGTATGATCACGTGCTGCATCACTGGAAGATCATCGCGAACAAGAGCGACACGCTGTGGAATATCAATCTGAATGTGACCGCACGATCGATGAAGGGCATTTTGATCCTGCTGGTGGAAGAATTTTCGTCTTTTCAAAGGGTCAAGGAAAAGTATTGGAACCCCGAGATCACAAAAGTTGATTTGCCGTCGAGGGCTTGCCCAACCAGCTCTTCAGCCAAGGCATGCGCACTTACCATCGGTGGGACGAGATCCAAAAGTAACCGGTGATCAAGCGCCTGCCGGAACCTCGATCTCGCCTACGTGAAGCTAGGAGAGTACCTGACAACAAAGTACGTTGTGTGGTTGGACATGCGATCCATGGACGACGATCGGTTGCACGGCAGCGAGGTGTTCACCAGCCAAATAACCAAGAAGACTCAAACCACGGGTAAATTAAACCTTTATTTGTATGTGATCATGGATGCGCAGCTTAATATAGATAATGGAAGATTCGAGCAAGCCATCTATTGATTTGCCTCGCGATCCTCATTGCGCCATCGTCTGCAGTCAGACGGGAAGACGTTGTTTGTGTTGGATATGCTGGAAGGGTACTATCAGAATGTGTTCGATCCTATCGTGATTCTTTGGCCTACGGTACGGGTCAATAAAACGTACACGGAGAGAGCGTGGATGATGAACGACTCAGAGGTGTATAAAATCGACCCGGGAGTATGTTTACAGGACTGGTTGCGAGCCTTTCAAGAGAAGTTCGAGGGAGAATCGACGCTGTTTATCCTAGACGATTGCAGCGCGCGAATAAAGAGATCACCAAAAAGAGAGACATGTTATCGTATTTAGCGTTTGCGGGGCGTCACATGAAACACAGCATTTGGGTCCTCACGCAAAAATTCAACTCGGTCCTGAAAGACCTGAAGGAACAGACGCGATGGGTCGCCCTGTTTCACTGCAAGGATAGGGATTCGTTCGAAGAATGTTTAAGGAAAAACGACGTGATTCCCACCAAACCCGAGCGAGAATGCGTGAGAACCTTGTTAGCCGAAAGGAAACACGCCAAACTCGTACTGAAAACAGACCAACCCGTGGCTTATGTGGTGTGGTAGCTTAGCAAAATCAAGCAACCTGCTAAGCAAAATCAAGCAACCTGCTTAGCAAAACCAAGCAACCTGCTTAGCAAAATTAAATGTATACCTCCTATAGATTAAAAACCATGACAATGTTTGAAATTCTCGTGTTGTTTTACCTGACATTCATCTCGTTCTGTTTGGGTTGTGCCGGATTTTATTATATAAGATTTAAAAACAGATTGATGCATTACAAGATGGAGTTGGACCACATGCTCGTACAAATGATATCTGAGGAGGGGAAGGAGAGTGAAAATGGTCAGGTCAGGGATAAACGAGAAAGACTCGTGGCCCTCGTCATGGGTGGGAAGGGGAAACAATACTTGGGCGAAAACATGACCACCGATAAAAATTATAAGATGCCCGCAAGGCGAGGCACTGCCAATTTAAACATAACTATCTGACTACTGATATACGAGATGACGAAGCCGAACACCGAAACTACTCTGTGATTCATATCGTCACGAAGAAACCCAAGAATCCCCAAAAAGTAGCCGCCGGTAAAAATTGGGGGTTAGCTAAGCTTCATAAACCGACCCCGCCGTGGATTCCGTACGCCGTGGCAGCTGCTGTCGTTGGTATCACCGTGGTCAACAAAAGACACCACCACCGGTGGTGACCCCATCGACAAAACTACAATTAGAGGTAAACCCACACGTTAGGTTATAATCATGTCTAACCCGGACGGAAAAAAGTTCGTCAACGATGCGTATCACGCTGCAGTGGTGAGCGGGCTGGCCATAGGCTACGATTGGCGATGGCCACCAAAGAGATGCTCGTCAAGCAAGGCATCATTCCGGAAAACATATTAAAGTAAGAAAGTATAATATAAAAAATGGCCACGATCGCTATCATCAACGCCCTGGCCTTTTCTGGCAGCAATTAGCTTTTTTCCCGATTTTGAACATCCAATGCCACCGAGATCAAAGCGAAACGGAAACGTCACGATTTGGCCGTGGAGCAACTGCAGGACGCGCAAGCCGAGTGGAAAGAATCGATTTCATACACACCCAACTCAAACGCAAAACCAACGCCCTTTGAACGTTTAAGGGCATTGACGACGCCATGCAACAATACTACCTGCTTATCGGCAAATGATTGGAACCTCTCGGCGAGAAGAAGATGAGCGCTTCATTGAAAAAAGAGAAGGCTGATGGAGTTATCTCCCTTTGAAAACAACCAACTAGACATTGACTTTGCATGTGGATATGTCAAATCAATTAGACATTTGACTTTGCATGTGGATATAGCAAATCAATTAGACATTTGACTTTGCATGCGGATATAGCAATCATGACTACCGTCGGCGAACTCAAAGCTCTCGCTAAAAGTCGTGGATTGGTGGGTTATTCTCACATGAAGAAACCCCAACTGCTAGCCTTGCTCGACATTAAATATGTCAAGCCCCCTACTGTGCGAGACCTCAAACTCCGAGCTAAAGAACGCGGATTTGAAGGGTTATTCTCGCATGAGGAAAGCCCAACCGCTCACCTTGTTGGAAGACACCGAGCCAGTCGAGTTGAGATTCGTGCTAACAGACCATGCCGAGGGTAAGTATCTGAGAGGCTGGAAAGTGACCGTGCAGTCAACAGCGTCTAACATCTGATCGCCGACAAAGTCGAAGAAGAGTTGGATGATTTAAAATGTATCAAATACCAGTTGACCATCCACATGTTGCTCAACAAACAGCAGACGGATGTCAGTACCGAGTCCATCGATCCTTACTTCAGAGGAAAGCAGGAAGTCGTACTTCAATCTGACTCGATCCCTTCGACCCTCGATACCTCGCTACAAAAATACAAGAATCGTTGGAACGATGGACGCACAGGGGCTCCGGGTGGGTGGTGGGAAGTATCAATACCATCTATTTGGATATAGCGAACTACGTACCGTTCAGAGGCGGAACGTTCCTAGATTTGCCACCTCACCACAGAAATAAAAAAAGCCATTAATAACATTAAAAATAAAGACGATACTTGTGCGGTATATTCGGTGAGAGATGGCTTATTTCCAGTAGCTATTAATAAGAATAGACCTTTGAGCTCTCACGAAGACGACGGGCTTAACTGGGATGGCTTAGTTAAACCCACACCCATTTCCTACTGGACCCAATTTGAAAAACTAAGCCCAATGATGTGCACAGAATCAATTTATTTATGACAGAAAAAGAGGGTAAGTATCACTATACACATACAGTAGAACATGGTTATAGCGAACACGGATATAGCGTACAAACGGATATAGCGAACAAAGTATTGAAAGTCTGAGCAGACTGTTGTACGATCAATCAACGCATAGAGAAAAGAAACACTTCTGCGGACGATATCTGCACATCTTAACGCGAGCCAACCTGCTGGAAGCGCACTGGGTGGATTGCTAAGGTGTGGGAGAGACGGCAGTCCAAATTGACATGCCTCGAGAACAGCAAAACATGCTTTACATCATTTACGCCGACTTCGAAGCGCTCATCAAACGCGTCGACGTGAATCGCAGTTTCACGTACAATACCCAAGAACACCGAGCCTGCGGGTTTGGGTACGTGGTCATTCGATGTGACGGTGAAACGGAGACTCCCGTGATTTACCGAGGTCCCGACGCGGCCGAAACGTTTCTCACGTCCTTACAACACGAAGAAACAAATATCAGGGAAGCTTTGTCGGACTCTGAACCCATGGATATGACTCCGGAGGATAAACTCACTCACGAAAAGGCTCAGCATTGCTACGTGTGCAACCAACCACTGAACGGGGATGTCATGACAGATCATTGCCACATCACCGGTCGATACCAAGGTCCCGCCCACAACGAGTGCAACCTCCAGCTTAGAAACGATCCCCAAAAACTCCCCATCCCCGTGGTGTTCCACAATTTGAGAGGGTATGATGCCCATTGATCATGCAGGCCATTTTGAACATTGATGGCGATATAAAATGTATCCCCAACAACATGGAGAAATACATCTCCTTCTCTCTCAATGGTCTGAGATTCATCAACAGCGCTTAGTTTCTCCTGTCGTCGCTCGACAGTTTGGTCAAAGCCAATGATACCTTCCCCATCACCGATCGATACACCGACGCCGCGACTCGGTCTTTGTTGTTACGGAAGGACATGTTCCCGTACGAGTACATGGACGATTGGCCCAAGTTCGACGAGGCCCAACTACCCCCCATCGACCACTTTTACAGCCATTTGACCGAGTCCCCTATATCGCAGGACGATTACGACCATGCCCAGAACGTGTGGGAGAAACTGGGCTGTCAGCATTTAGGCGGTTATGACCTCTACTTGAAAACGGACGTCCTGCTGCTGGCCGACGTGTTCGAGACCTTCAGAATGACGTGTTTGAAACAGTATCAACTCGACCCTGCCTGGTACTACACCAGTCCCGGTCTCTCATGGGATGCGCTCTTGAAGAAAACGGGGCATTAAACTGGAATTGCTGACGGATTACGACATGCACCTGTTCGTCGAGAAAGGCATGCGCGGTGGGATTTCCATGGTCTCAAAACAGTACACGAAGTACGTCAAAGGCTACGACTCGAGCAAGCCCGCCAATCATCTCCTCTATCTCGACGTGAACAACCTGTATGGCTGGGCGTACTCATAGTCAGTCTCTACCCACCGGGGGGTTTCGAATAGTTGGACGGTGACGGGATCGATATCATGAGCATCGCACCGGATTAGAACAAAGGCTACATCATCAAAGTGGACTTGGACTATCCCGCAGAACTTCACAACAGTTATCCGCTGGCTCCCGAATGGTTGATGGTGAACCGAGACTGGATGTCGGACTATCAACAAACGTTGCCTGGAAAAAATAAGCTGGCCGACGTGGAACAACTCGTCCCTAACTGAACAAGAAAAAGAATGTCGTGCACTATCGGAATCTGCAACTGTACTTATCGCTGGGCATGATGCTGAAAAAAATACATTCGGTGCTCAAATTTAATCAGTCCCTGGATGGAACCTTACATTCGGTTGAACACCGAGCTGCAAAAACAAGTCACGAGCGACTTTGAGAAAAATCTCTACAAACTCATGGACAATTCGGTGTTTGGCAAAACCATGAAAAATTTCAGAAAACGAGTAACGGTTAAACTCGTGCGATCTCACGAGGAGGAAAAACTCAGGAAATTGATAGCCAGCCAAGCCTTCAATCGAAGTAAACTGTTCGATAATGACTTGGCGGCTCTCCACATGAACAAAAGCCATAATAAGCTCAACCGACCCGTTTATGTGGGGATGAGCATTCTTGACCTGTCCAAACATTTGATGTACGACTTTTATTACAACCGACTCAAGCCACCATATGGCGATCGGTGCGAGCTGCTGTACACCGACACCGATTCCTTGTTGTTGAATATACGCACCATGGACGTGAACGAGGACATGGTGAAACACATCGATTTGTACGACACCAGCGACTATCCGAAAGACCATCCAATCCACAGCCAAGCCAACAAAAAAGTCCTCGGCAAAATGAAGGACGAATGCACCCGCACACCTATGGCGGAATACATCGGCTTGAGACCTAAGATGTATTCTTTTAAGAGAGCCAATGACGACGAAATAAAAAAATCCAAAGGGGTGGAGAAATACGTGGTAAAACAACACATCCAACACACCCTCTTCAAACAGGCTCTCTTCGATAAACGCACATTCAAACACCCCATGAACGCGTTGAGAAGCGATGGGCACAAAATCTACGGCATCATTCTCAACAAAACGTTGCTGTTGCCCCTGGATACTAAACGATGGATTGCGAACGATGGCATCCACACTTATAGCTATGGGTACCAACAGTAGGCCTCGACGCTTTGGGAGTTCCTGAGACCCCAAATAAAGGAAACTCCACTCGATGCGTCGAGACATTTGAATGAACGATAGCGTGTATACATCATGGAGAAGGTTTACTACAGCCCTCGGGGTTACTGGAAAGGTGTGGGCGCCATCCCGAAGCTAGCCAAAGCCGCTCGCATCTCCGCCACAGCTTGGCTTAAAAACAAGCGATCTGGCAAGTGTACCTGCCGGTTCCCCGATACATCCCGAGAAAAAAGTTTGACATTTCCATAACCAATCGTACCCATAAAGCCGACCTCCTGTTTCTTCTGCACGACAGGGTGAAAAACAAAATGTACACGTACGCCCTGACCGTCGTGGACGTTTAACGACCAAAGATTCGAGTCAAATCGCTAAGGCCTTAGAACGCATCTACAAACGCAGTCACTTGACCTGGCTGACCGAATTAGAAGTCGATCTCGGACGCGAGTTCATGGGAGCCGTGTTGCAGCTGTTATCGAAGCATAAAGTCCAGGTGAGACGAGGCATGGCTGGGGCTCACCAAAGCCAAGCCATCGTCGACAGATTCAACAGGACTTTAGCCGAGCGTTTGTTCGGACATCAGTATGCCCGAGAGATGGTCAACCCAGAAAAACGATCGACGGAATGGGCTATACACTTACCGTGTGTGGTGTCGTGATCAACAATGAAGTCACTCGACTCCACGATAAAAGACACGTCGAAGCCATTCGAATGAAATCCGTGACGATCGAATCGGCTGCGCCATCGCGTCACGCCTAAGAGAAAAAACTACTGGACCCGGTCGTCGTGAGGTATCTGTACCAGCCCGGTGAATTCGAAGGAGGGGATAAACGTTGCGCCACAAACACTGTATGGCCCATGAAAACGTACCACGTCGACCGAGTGGACATCAAAGACGACGAACCGAATCTGTATTACTTGCAAGACGGACCGGGCAGGGGATTCGTCCGAGAGGAATTGATGATCGTCCCTCACGACACGGTATTGCCCCCTTACTAACGATTCGTCTTATGTTTCTCATTATCGACATGTGGAGATTGATCGAGATACATTTGTTCAGATGCGTCCGGGTGGAGTCAAAAAAGAAACTTCACAAATGTAATTTGACAAAATAATGATTAATGTTTCTCTGATGATACATCTATGTATCCGAAATGGGATCCCTATCTTTCGACTCTAGAAAAACGTTAGCAAAACCCGCTCAAACCCATCCATTCGTCGTGCAAATGACGTTAGTGCCAAATCAGGTATTGCACGTGCAGTCGATCACGTATTCTTCGCATCGAAGTTTTCTTCATATGCACGTGTTTGCATTGGCCTCAAGAATTGAAAAAACACTTTTAAACCACAGTTCTAACGGTACTTGAAATGCCACGATTGTTAAATGTGCAACGTGAACGTGCAGTTGGCATGTTGCAAGCGGGAAGATCAGTTATTGACGTCGCAAGAGCAATGGGATGCAGCCGTTGTACTGTGTATGACTTGCGAGGTCGTCTACAACAAACTGGCACCACTTCTGATCGCCCAAGGTCGGGTCGTCCACGTGTGACGTCACGAGAAGAAGACCGTCAAATCGTCCTACGTCACCTACGTGACAGATTTCTGCCGGCTACACGAACCAGGGCTGAGATGTTTAGAGGTCGACTGTCCTCACAGACCAGTCGAAATCGGTTGCGGGCTGCCAATCTCCATTCTCGACGTCCATATCGTGGGCCAATATTGACGCCGTTTCATCAACGTCAACGGCCGCTGTGGGCCCAACATCACCTCCGAGAGACTGGAATCGAGTCGTCTTTAGCGATGAATCCAGGTTTACCCTCAGATTCGCGGACGGCAGGCATAGCGTCTGGAGATGACATCGTGAACGGTATGCCCAATGTTGTGTACAGGAAGTCGACAGATTCGGGGGCGGAAGTTGCATGGTGTGGGGTGCTTTCTGTGGGAACAACCGTTCCCGACTTCTGGTCATCTGTGGAAACCTCACAGCTGCTGCTTACCGCGACCAGGTGCTCACCCCTGAACTCGTTCCAACGGTTACAACGCCTCATGGATACGTTAATCGATTATGGCTTCAAAACCCGAGAATGCAATGTCCCGTATTCCCTAATCCACTTCGAGGAATTCATGGCAGACCCACTCCATAAAGTCGTCGTGGAATATTACGGCTACATTTAAACCCAATCCAAACCCCGTTGATAAGCCTGGCCGCCATCTTTGTTTGGCTTAAAAACCACGATCCTGACCCGTGACCTTGAACCCTGACCGCTCATGCTATGAGCGTTCAAACCTCGACACCAACCCAGCCCTGGCGTGACCTTTCGTGAACCCTGACCGCTCATAGCATGATGAGCGGTCACTTTGGTGCAAACCTCTGCACCAGCCCCCGTCGCTCACTCGATTCACAAAAGTTTCCGCTGATACCCCTCACTGGATTACGAGTCCAACGCTCTAACCATCACACTGGCGAGCCGGCTGATACCTCAGTGCTAGGAACTTTGGGGCTAGGCTTGTGGCACATCGAAGGATGGCTCTCGATAGACCATCGCCGTTTTTAAGGGGGGCTGGGAGGCTTAATTCCCACAAATAAGCCTCTAAGCCGCATGTGATGCAGAACCCCCACTGTACTACTACTTAATACTTTATTTGCCCAAAATGGAATTTGTTGTACATCAGATGCTGTGATACATAAAAGGAATAAATAGTGCATGTAGCAACAACACAGACTTTACACAAGGGGACTAGGACTTGACACACATAACAAGTAATACATTTAACCACATCAACTGGTATAAAAAATGTACAGCTGCCTAAAAGAATATTATGGTAAAAGATGTATGATTTAAACATTATTGTTATAGAAGAAGAGTGAATTAAAAAACATAGAGGTAAATGCTTGATGCAGGAGCTGCAGAAGATAATGAATTGACGAGGCGTAAAATGGGAGGTTGACATATAAGAATACAACCGATAAAGATTTAATGCACATTTACTGGTTTAAAATAGCGATGCTGGTTGGAATAAATGATTTTGATGGCCTGTTAGTTATGAAAAGTAGAGTTTGGAAGCGGCGTCCGGAAAGTAGAAGTTTTTATTCATTATGAAGAAAATGTTTGGAGTCGGAAACATTTTGTTATCTTGTTTTTCAACATACCGATTGCCTAGAAGAGTTAGATTTTCCAAAGAGACTCCTGATAATTTGATGGCTTAATTGATGAATTTGGACAATTTGTTTATATTTTGTACCGAAAGCGACCCAAACCAGCTTTGTATTCTAAAACAAAAAAATGCATTGAGTGAAAGTTTTGTAATATAAAACAAGTGTGAAAGAATTGACATTAAACGAGTTGAGTTTCCGTAAATCGTACAGTCGGCTTGTTGGGGATTCTGTCGGTGTTCGCAGTAAAACTGAGGCCGAGATATTTGTATTTCTGGGAGAACTTAGATACTACAGTTATCAATCAGAACCTGTCTACACGTAGGTTTCTTCATTCTTAAGTCTATAATCATTTCCTTTGTTTTCTTTCGTATTAAGAACTAGGAAGTTGTCCTGACACCAATTTCAGAACTGTCCTATTGCGTGGTGGTAATGTGAATCATCGTTGTTACTTACTAATCCAACTAATGCGGCATCATGGGCAAAGTTTACAGTTAGCGTTTGATTCACATCACTTCTGCAGTCATTAGTATATACTGGAAATAGGACTGGGAAAAGTACACAACCTTTAGGAGCACCTTTGTTTAAGATACGTGTTTTGGAGTGTGTCGAATTGACTCGCACATATTGTAGACGGTTGGTTAAAAGTTAAAAGAGTTTCTGTAGCATCAAATGGAGCTGTATAGTATTAAAAGCGGAGCTAAAATCCACAAATAAACCACGGGAATACGTTTTGGGTGAATCAAGATGTTTCGTGATTGTATGTAGTAGGGTCACTGTGGCATCCTCAACACCTCGCTTAGTCTTGTATGCAAACTGTAGTGGATCAAGGTAATCTTTAACATCACACTGGAGACATCCTCAACACCTCGCTTAGCTTTGTATGCAAACTGTAGTTGGTCAAGGTAATCTTTAACATCACACTGGAGACGTCTTCAACACCTCGCTTAGCCTTGTATGCAAACTGTAGTGGGTCAAGGTAATCTTTAACATCACACTGGAGACATCTTCAACACCTCGCTTAGCCTTGTATGCAAACTGTAGTGGGTCAAGGTAATCTTTAACATCACACTGGAGACATCCTCAACACCTCGCTTAGCCTTGTATGCAAACTGTAGTGGGTCAAGGTAATCTTTAACATCACACTGGAGACATCCTCAACACCTTGCTTAGCCTTGTATGCAAACTGTAGTGGGTCAAGGTAATAATAGCATGCTTGTAATGCGCTGTTTTCCATGTACAACATGCTCAAAGCGCAAGACATAGACTGACTGACTGAGTTTGGTTTTACGCCGCTTTTAGCAATATTCCAGCAACATCACGGCGGGGGACACCAGAAATGGGCTTCACTCATTGTGCCCATGTGGGGATTCGAACCCGGGTCTTCGGCGTGACGACGCAAGACATAGAAGTACATACAAACAGACTATAGGAGAGAATAAAACATTAGAGAGATACATGGAAACAATGCAATGAATTATCGTTTACACTCATAAGCTAATCTGAAAAAGTGCGTCTTTAGTAAAGATTTAAAATTAGAAAGTTCTGTACAGTCACATAGATATTGAGATAGTTGATTCCAGGCTGTAGAGGCTGTTGTGGAGAACTGTGTTTGTAAACATAGAATATATTCGCGTGCGTTTATGTTTCAAACAAACGAACATTCGCGCAAACGCAATGTACTTCTCGGAAGATTTGATTGCGTGAAACACGTGGAGCTGAACCTGCACGAGGTTTCTCAGATAGCGGTTTTCAACATATTTGATAGAACTTCGGACATTAGCGGTCGTGCTTTCGACGAACTGACCAATAATAGTTTTTCGTTATAGTCAATGAATAGAGTACTATCTGTATACATATGTGCAAAACAAAATAGTGTATTATCTGTATACAAATGTACAAAACAAAACAGAATTAAAGTTGAAAGAGATTAGTCACAGTTTTGAAATATTTATTTATAGAACACTGCGTAACAAAAATGGTAGCAGAGCGTGGTTGTGTAGTTTATTGTTGCCTTATCTGGGTATAGGGTACAGTTCATACCATCGTAGTTGTGTTTTTGTGTGGACACTTATTAAGGTAAGTTGAAATTAAGTCAGTGTTTACAACAGAAGCGTTGGTAGTAAACGATGATGCGGTTTCATTAGTTCATGGTTAGTTGGTTAGTTGCATACACTGAACATGTCACAAACAGGAACAAAACAGATTAATAATGGCTGCCCTGACCATGCGGCCCAGATAGCAGATCTTAAACGCAAAAAGGCTATAGCCAAATCTGCATTTACTAAAGCAACGAATAGACTTGAAAAACTTATTGATGAACAGAATGTTCAAACCCGGACGGAAATGAGAAATGCAATTGACAAAGTTAATGATCGTCAGCTTCAGGCTATCGAAGTATGTGTGGCATTGGCTGAAACATTCCAAACGATAGGAGATAAAGATAACATGACAAAAGTTACAGACGAGGTCACCCAAATCGACGTAATTGGGAATGGAGTGCAAGAACGAGCTCAAGAGTGTTTGAGAGCTAGGTCCGATGCCAGCTCATTTAGCAGTGGTAGAACTGGAGTATCTAGATTGTTTAGGGCTGAAAAGCAGGTTGAAAAAGAAAAGTATATTCCTGTTGTCACTTCTCACATAGAACAATTGGAACCACATGTTACGCCATTCGTTGATGCTAACTCAGGTCAGAGGCCACAGATCAGTGCAAGTGATTTAGGTCACATGACTAGGTCTAAACCCCCAACACAAAGGCATGTCAGGCATGCACAATCCCCTGATATTGTAGCAGATTCGAGTAGTTACAATTAGGGAAATGATATGTGGAAACAATTGAGACGCGTTTCCATTCCTACTTTTTCGGGTGATGCCAAATCATATGAAGGTTTTAAAGCGGCTTTCATGGCCTGTGTACACAATGCTCCAGTACAAGCTTTTACAGTTACGTCAGTACATCACAGGGGACGCAATGAAAGTCATACAAGACTTGGGTCATAGTGCGGTTGCATATGAGGTAGCACTGGATAGATTAGAAAGGAAGTATGGTGGCCAAAGACGCCAAATTACGTTGCAGTTGGAGGAAGTGTCAAACTTTAGGCCAATTCGTCCTGGCAATGTTAAGGATATTGAGAGGTATGCAGACATGCTGGACATAGTTGTCATAAATCTCAGAGATACTGACAGACTAGAAGAGTTAGGCAGTGGAGCATTATACAATCAGCTACTGAAGAAAATGACAGAATCCATGTTAACTGACTATCACAGATGGGTCTTTGATCGAGAACGCCAAGAGTCAGTTGAAACATTGCGTGAGTGGGTGTTGCAAGAGGCTGAATTTAGTGTTATGGCATCAGAAACATTGTATGATCTATCGCAGAAGGGAAAGACTACAGCTAGAGGTCAGAACAAATCAGGTTCGTTCTTTGGTGATCGCCAGACTGACATGAGTGCTCAGTGTGCTCTCTGTAAAAGCTGCCATCACATTTGGAAGTGTAAAAAGTTCAAATTGATGAGTGTTCCCGATAGATGGGAAACTGCTAAACATTTAAACCTTTGCTTCAGATGTCTTGGCACTAACCACCGTGCTAACAGTTGTAACCGTAGAATCACATGTGGAATAGATAACTGTACTGCATCACACAATAGGTTTCTTCACTCAACAAAAAGATGTGATGTTACTGAAACTAAAACTAATAAGCAGCACGACAGTCAGTGTCCATCTGTAGTTACTATGTCCTCATCTGAATCCAACAAGTCAACGTTGGTGTCATTGAGGACAGTGCCAGTAGTTCTTAAGAATGGGAACAAAAGAATTGTTGTTAATGCACTATTGGATGATGCCAGTACACAGACTTATATCAATAGGGATGAGAATTAGGTTTATCTGGTCCAGCACAGAAAGTTTCAGTTAATGTCCTCAATGGGCAACATGAAATGCTAGACAGTTCAGGTTGGCTTTGAGAGTTTGGATGGGTCGGTCAATACTACACTATCTGCCTTAACAACAACTAGGGTTACTGGACAGATGCAAGTTGTTGATTGGCGGAAGTTTGCAGGTAGGTGGAAACATCTTGAAAACATTGAGTTTCCCAAGGTTAAGTCTCCTCATATCATAGATCTCCTTATTGGGATGGATTATCTTGAACTACATAGGTCCTATCAGGATATCACTGGCCAAGAAGGTGATCCAATAGCACGACTGACTCCATTAGGATGGACCTGTGTTGGGAGGATACAAGGATTAAGTGATGGCTGTCACAATTCAGGTACATACTTCTCTAACAGTAGGGAAATTGAATTGAGTACAATGTTACAGAAACTCTGGGACGTTGATGAAGTTCCATCTTTGACATCAACCCTTACCAAGGATGATGAATGTGTCATAGCATCGGTGAAAGAAACAGTTAAGTTTGAAAATGGCAGATATCAAATTGGCATTCCTTGGAAGGAAAGTGTGGGTCGTTTACCAGACAACTGGGACATAGCTTACAAACGTCTCTGTAGCACAGAGAAGAAGTTATCAAAGAACAAACAGGTTGCTGTAACATATGATGGTATCATATGTCAGTATATTGAGAAAGGTTACATTGAAAAGGTGTCTCCTGATGAAAACGGATCATCACGTGGATGGTACTTACCTCATTTTCCTGTTGTGCGTCCAGATAGGGAAACTACGAAGGTTCGAATTGTCTTTGATGCATCCGCAAAATGTGAAGGCATATCACTGAATGACACTATTAACCAAGGTCCAAAATAACAAGGTGACCTCTTTCAGATATTGCTTCGCTTTAGAAGGCACCCAGTAGCAATAGTTTGCGACATCGCAGAAATATATCTTCAAATCGAAATGTTGCCAAAAGACAAGTCATTCTTTCGATTTCTTTGGAGGTCAAACAATCAGAATGAAATACCAGATGTTTACCAGTTCTCAAGAGTAGTCTTTGGGGTCAATGCTTCTCCGTTTTTGGCTCAGTACATTACACAAGAACATGCCCGACGATTTAAAGATACTCTACCAAAAGCTGCTGAAACTGTATTACAATCTACGTACATGGATGACAACATAGACTCTCTTAGGAATGAGCTCGAAGCCATTGAGCTGTATGAGCAGCTTACTAAGTTGTGGGGAAATGCAGGTATGTGTGCTAGAAAGCGGTTAAGCAACTCTCCTGAAGTATTACAGATAATCCCCATAGAGAACAGGGCTACTGAGGTCGATCTTGGTAGAGATGACGTGCCTACTGCCAAAACACTTGGTTTGACGTGGGTTGCTAAAGATGACGAGTTCAGCTTTTCATAATACCAATGCACATAGCAACTGGATACTTACAAAGAGAGGTTTCCTAAGAGAATTGGCTAAAGTGTTCGACCCATTAGGATTCCTGGCACCATTCATCATCACAGCCAAAATCATAATGCAGGAAATCTGGCTTAAGGGTTTAGATTGGGATGAAGAGCTGCAAACTGATTTGAAACAAAAGGCATTGCTTTGGCTCAGTCAAGTGAACGAGTTAGAAAGTGTTAGATTTCCAAGGTGCTTGCAGTACAGTTTGAACATTGAAAACAGGAAATTGCATGTTTTCGTTGATGCATCAGAAAGTGCATATGGGGCAGTCGTATACAGTGTGACTACCTATCAAAATGGGACATGGTCTAGTCGGTTGACAGCATCAAAGAGTCGAGTGGCACCTCTCAAATCAGTCAGTATTCCTCCAATGGAGTTGATGGCAGCAGTATTAGGAGTCAGGTTGATCTTGATTGTTATTAAAGCTCTTGAAATGAATATTGCTGCTGTGACACTTTGGTCAGACAGTCAAAATGTGCTGTGTTGGATAAAAAACCATAGCCGCAAATTCAAAACATTTGTAGCCAATCGTGTACCTTTTATCCAAGAACATACTATTCCCAGTCAGTGGAAGTACATTCCTTCTCTTCAAAATCCAGCAGATACTCTATCTAGGGGTGCAACAATTGCTAGTCTTAAAAGCAAAGCATGGATGTCAGGGCCTGACTTTCTGGTAGAGGATGTGTTGGCAGAACCGACACAAACGGTAATCACACAAGCATCAGATGATCAGGAAGCAAAAGTGCGCGTAGAAATGAAAAGGCAGTCATTTACAATAGTGACATCTGACTGGTGTTGGCGGCTTGATGCAAGGAGATATTCAGATTGGCAAAAACTACTGAGGATTACAGCATGGGTTTGTAGATTCGTGAACAACAGTCGGTCTGAACTAAGTTTGAGAATCTCAGGAGAACACTTATGAAGAGCTTCTTGATGCAGAGATCTATCACATAAGCCGTGCACAAAAGGAAGAATTTAACAAGGAGGTCTCGGCTCTAGAAAATAGGAAACAAATGTCGGCAAGCAGTAAACTCCTTGGACTGGATCCCATGCTTGATGAAGATGGGTTGATCAGATGTAGAGGTAGACTGCAGCATGCCACATTTCTACCATTTGATGCAAAGTTCCCCATAGTATTGCCAAGAAGAAACTGGGTAACTAAGTTGATAGTGAAGAAATGCCATGAAGATGGAAAGCACATCATTGGTACAAACCAGATCCTTGCTTTACTATCTGCACGTTATTGGATCATTTCTGCTCGCGAAGAGATCCGTGAATATGAAAAGGAATGTTCATGGTGTCGCAGACTTAAGGCAAAGCCTGTTGTTCAAATTATGGCTCCACTTCCACAGGTTAGACTGAAGTACTCGCTAAGGGCATTTTATCAAACTGGTGTTGATTTCGCAGGACCTTTCATGACGATACAAGGTAGAGGAAAACAACGAGTTAAGCGTTATCTTTGTCTATTTACATGCTTGGCAACGAGAGCTGTGCACTTGGAAATGGCATATAGTCTTGATAGCGACTCATTCCTCAATGCCTTTTACAGGATGGTAAACCGTAGAGGTTTGCCAAGTGTAGTGGTGTCAGATAATGGTACAAATTTTACAGGAGCTGTTAAAGAGCTGAAAGTACTTGTCGACAGACTTGATGGAAAATATATCCAAAGTTCATTGGCAAATCGTGGAGTTGTTTGGAAATTCAACCCACCATATGCTCCACATTTTGGTGGTGCTTTTGAAGCAATGATCAAGTCCTCAAAAAGAGCTATATATGCAATCCTAGGCAATGGTGACATTACTGATGAAGAACTAGTCACTGCCTTTACTGGCGCTGAATCGTTGATCAATTCAAGGCCTTTCACTTACCAAAGTACACATCCAAATGATGACGTTCCACTTACACCAAATCACTTTCTTCATGGTCAGTGTGGTGGAATCTTTGCTCCACAGTCGGTTGATAATGCAGAATTATGTCCGAGAAAACGGTGGCGAAGAGTCCAAGAACTGGTACACCACTTTTGGAAATGATGGATGTCGGAATGGCTTCTTTCTCTACAAGCAAGGAAGAAATGGTTTATACCAAGTCGTGATCTTAAGGTCGACGATGTTGTTGTGGTTATCTCCACGCACTCTCCAAGAGGAAGTTGGATCACAGGAAGAATCATAAAGACACATCCAGGGAGAGATGGACACGTTCGAGTTGTTGACATACAGACGAATCAAGGTGTTATGACAAGACCAGTGACAATGGTGTGTCCACTGGAATGGAAGGTGTCAGAAAATACCACCGAGGGAGGCTTCAAGAACAGTACAGAAGATCAACAGCAGGATTCAACCAATGGATAGAGGAGCAGCAGACGGCTTCAAGAAACAGAAAAATTCATGGATACAGGATTGAAAGAATTCATGTGTGGAGAATTTCGAGGATGAAGAATTCAAAGGATTGGTGGAAGGATTCAAGATTTCATGGATGGAAGATTCAGAGAACAGTTAATAAATGGATGTCGCAAAGGAATCGAAGACAGAACAGAAAGTGGTATCCAGACAAAAACATTCAAGGGAAGTATTTCAGTTGATTGTATATTGACATGTTTTTCTTTTCAGGAAATAAATGTGTTTTGTCACAATGAACATTACACTTACCGATGTGTTATGATTTGGAACAGACATGCTTATTTTCATATTTCCAGGACTGGATGATGAACTTTCTTTGTATTTCAGGAAATGTGTGGACTTTTCTGAACTTTAGTTGCATAAGTTTCAAATATGTCTGCATATAATGTGCTATTTTGTGATTGAAATGTTCATTTGAAATTATAGACTTGGATCTATCATTTGTAGGGGGGAATGTTGTGGAGAACTGTGTTTGTAAACATAGAATATTCGCGTGCGTTTATGTTTCAAACAAACGAACATTCGCGCAAACGCAATGTACTTCTTGAAAGATTTGATTGCGTGAAACACGTGGAGCTGAACCTGCACGAGGTTTCTCAGATAGCAGTTTTCAACATATTTGATAGAACTTTGGACATTAGCGGTCGTGCTTTCGACGAACTGACCAATAATAGTTTTTCGTTATAGTCAATGAATAGAGTACTATCTGTATACATATGTGCAAAACAAAATAGTGTATTATCTGTATACAAATGTACAAAACAAAACAGAATTAAAGTTGAAAGAGATTAGTCACAGTTTTGAAATATTTATTTATAGAACACTGCGTAACAGAGGCTGCATACGAAAAGGACTTTTCACCATACGTAGAAGTCCTAACAGTGGGGATAACGAGGAAACGTTTAACCTGTGAACGGAGAGAGCGACATGGGCGGTGCTGTGTGAGGGACTGGGCCAGATACGAAGGGGCAGATCCAGACAGACAGCGGAAAGTGAGGCACAGAAGCTTGAATTGAATCCTATAGTGAATGGGCAGCCAGTGTAAACAATGTAGGAGTTTCAGAGCGTCATCAGATTTACGTGACTGGGTCACTATACGTGCAGCAGTGTTTTGCACACGCTGAAGTTTCCTTATCTGTGTCTTAGTGGCACCAGCGAGAAGGGAGTTACAGTAATCAATCCTGCTCATAACTAGAGACAGGACAAGAGTGGTGGCAGATTCGGTGGTGAGATATGGTCGGATATGTCCAATAGTACGCAACTGAGCAAAGCAGCTCTGGACTAGATGGGAAACGTGATCATCCAGTGACACATCTGAGTCGATAATCACACCAAGGTCTTTGACCTTGTCAGCGATTTGGATGTTTGTATTATCAAACCTAAAACATGTAAGACCACACTGTGATCTCCTTTTCTGTGGCCCTAGGACAATGCATTCCGTCTTGTCACTATTCAGTTTTAGTTTGTTGTAATCTTTAACATCACACATGAGACATCCTCAACACCTCGCTTAGCCTTGTATGCAAACTGTAGTGGGTCAAGGTAATCTTTAACATCACACTGGAGACATCCTCAACACCTCGCTTAGTCTTGTATGCAAACTGTAGTGGGTCAAGGTAATCTTTAACATCACACTGGAGACGTCCTCAACACCTCGCTTAGCCTTGTATGCAAACTGTAGTGGGTCAAGGTAATCTTTAACATCACACTGGAGACATCCTCAACACCTCGCTTAGTCTTGTATGCAAACTGTAGTGGGTCAAGGTAATCCTTAACATCACACTGGAGACGTCCTCAACACCTCGCTTAGCCTTGTATGCAAACTGTAGTGGGTCAAGGTAATCTTTAACATCACACTGGAGACATCCTCAACACCTCGCTTAGCCTTGTATGCAAACTGTAGTGGGTCAAGGTAATCTTTAACATCACACTGGAGACGTCCTCAACACCTCGCTTAGCCTTGTATGCAAACTGTAGTGGGTCAAGGTAATCTTTAACATCACACTGGAGACGTCCTCAACACCTCGCTTAGCCTTGTATGCAAACTATAGTGGGTCAAGGTAATCTTTAACATCACACTGGAGACATCCTCAACACCTCGCTTAGCCTTGTATGCAAACTATAGTGGGTCAAGGTAATCTTTAACATCACACTGGAGACATCCTCAACACCTCGCTTAGCCTTGTATGCAAACTGTAGTGGGTCAAGGTAATCTTTAACATCACACTGGAGACATCCTCAACACCTCGCTTAGCCTTGTATGCAAACTGTAGTGGGTCAAGGTAATCTTTAACATCACACTGGAGACGTCCTCAACACCTCGCTTAGCCTTGTATGCAAACTGTAGTGGGTCAAGGTAATCTTTAACATCACACTGGAGACATCCTCAACACCTCGCTTAGCCTTGTATGCAAACTGTAGTGGGTCAAGGTAATCTTTAACATCACACTGGAGACGTCCTCAACACCTCGCTTAGCCTTGTATGCAAACTGTAGTGGGTCAAGGTAATCTTTAACATCACACTGGAGACATCCTCAACACCTCGCTTAGCCTTGTATGCAAACTATAGTGGGTCAAGGTAATCTTTAACATCACACTGGAGACATCCTCAACACCTCGCTTAGCCTTGTATGCAAACTGTAGTGGGTCAAGGTAATCTTTAACATCACACTGGAGACGTCCTCAACACCTCGCTTAGCCTTGTATGCAAACTGTAGTGGGTCAAGGTAATCTTTAACATCACACTGGAGACATCCTCAACACCTCGCTTAGCCTTGTATGCAAACTGTAGTGGGTCAAGGTAATCTTTAACATCACACTGGAGACGTCCTCAACACCTCGCTTAGCCTTGTATGCAAACTATAGTGGGTCAAGGTAATCTTTAACATCACACTGGAGACGTCCTCAACACCTCGCTTAGCCTTGTATGCAAACTGTAGTGGGTCAAGGTAATCTTTAACATCACACTGGAGACATCCTCAACACCTCGCTTAGCCTTGTATGATAACTATAGTGGGTCAAGGTAATCTTTAACATCACACTGGAGACGTCCTCAACACCTCGCTTAGCCTTGTATGCAAACTATAGTGGGTCAAGGTAATCTTTAACATCACACTGGAGACATCCTCAACACCTCGCTTAGCCTTTGTATGCAAACTGTAGTGGGTCAAGGTAATCTTTAACATCACACTGGAGACATCCTCAACACCTCGCTTAGCCTTGTATGCAAACTGTAGTGGGTCAAGGTAATCTTTAACATCACACTGGAGACGTCCTCAACACCTCGCTTAGCCTTGTATGCAAACTGTAGTGGGTCAAGGTAATCTTTAACATCACACTGGAGACATCCTCAACACCTCGCTTAGCCTTGTATGCAAACTGTAGTGGGTCAAGGTAATCTTTAACATCACACTGGAGACATCCTCAACACCTCGCTTAGCCTTGTATGCAAACTGTAGTGGGTCAAGGTAATCTTTAACATCACACTGGAGACGTCCTCAACACCTCGCTTAGCCTTGTATGCAAACTGTAGTGGGTCAAGGTAATCTTTAACATCACACTGGAGACATCCTCAACACCTCGCTTAGCCTTGTATGCAAACTGTAGTGGGTCAAGGTAATCTTTAACATCACACTGGAGACGTCCTCAACACCTCGCTTAGCCTTGTATGCAAACTGTAGTGGGTCAAGGTAATCTTTAACATCACACTGGAGACGTCCTCAACACCTCGCTTAGCCTTGTATGCAAACTATAGTGGGTCAAGGTAATCTTTAACATCACACTGGAGACGTCCTCGACACCTCGCTTAGCCTTGTATGCAAACTGTAGTGGGTCAAGGTAATCTTTAACATCACACTGGAGACGTCCTCAACACCTCGCTTAGCCTTGTATGCAAACTGTAGTGGGTCAAGGTAATCTTTAACATCACACTGGAGACGTTGTAGTATAATTCGTTCAACATACTTCATGAAAGTAGATGTCAACACCAATGGTCGGTAATCGTTAAGTTCTTTGTTCTCTGATCTGATGGGATCTAAAAACGAGACTGATTACGCGAAGATACATGGATGAAGTTATTCGACCAGTTGTGTTGGCCATTTATCTATGTCTACCAACACGATAACGCAAGGGCTCATACAACAAGACTGACAAACGACTTTCTGCATAAAGCTGTTGTTTTGCCGTAGTCATCATGTTCTCCCGACATGTATCCGATAGAACAGGGACTACCTGGATCGACAAATCAGAAGACTACCAGCGCCACCTGTCACCGCTCACATGTCACAACAGGAACAATGTCTCCAACAGGAATGGCAACGGATCACGCCTAATGTCATTCGTCGTCTTACGTCATCAATGCGTCGACGTGTTTTGGAGTGTATTGAAGCCGATGGTCGTCACACCCACTTTTGATTCAACATTTTATGATATTTTAAAGAAAGAAACGCCTTGTTGATTTGTGTAAGACTTCAGACTATGATACCACGACGTCGTGTCGGTGAGTGTCAGTCAAACGGTACCTTCGACTTTGTATGAAATGGAATTGCGTACAATTGCTGTATAACTGAATACTCTGTCGACATTAAACAGATGTTCGGTTTGTATATGCTTTTCTTTTCTTTTCAAGTTTGGTCAAACACACTGTATACTTTCTTTTGAGCACTAGTATATATAACTTTAACACAATATCATTATGAAACGCCATGATTAATGTGCAATCTTTGTAGAATTAATAGTGTACATGATGTCAGAATCATTGAGGAAGACCATTGTGCTGATGCTTCTATATTGATCAGTCCACCTTATAATGGCTGATGATGACAGTGGTGAGGCTCATGGGTGAACTATTGACAACATGACAGGTTGATGTGGAATCCGAGAAGGGACATTGTCGCTAAGTGAGGCAAAATAAACCAAAACGCGACAACGCGACATTTCGCCCATTTGTCGCATTGTCGCGATGTCGCGTGTCGCGTTTTAGTAATTTTTTAGGCTGTTTTTACACATCTTACATAGGGCGACGCGCGACAACGCGACATATTTTGACCTTGAAAATTGTCGCTATGTCGCGTCGCCCTTTGAAGAATAAAAAAATATTATTCAAAACGCGACACGCGACATCGCGACAATGCGACAAATGGGCGAAATGTCGCGTTGTCGAGATGTCGCGTGTCGCGTTTTGGTTAATTTTGCCTCATTTTGCTTGTATTTGAGAGGGCGACAACGCGACAATGCGACAACGCGACAATGTTCCTTCCAGGATTCCATAGGTTGATGTGTTTATGCTTAAATGAATCGATAAAATCTACCACGACCTGGTTGAAATTGAATTCATAAAAATGTATAAATCTTAATACAAGGAACTAATATGGATTTAACAGGAAAATGTCACTTTTGTCAAATAATATACCCGATAAAGCATGTGGACCTTCGCCCCAATGCACCCTATTAAGGTACAGAAACATATTTTTTCTAAAAACAATATACAAATAAAATGAAAACAACAGTTGATTATGTACATTATAACCAAATGGCAAAACTTTATTTGAAAATGAGCAATATTTAAAAAGTTGGGATTAATATCTGCTTTGTGGGTACATCAGAGATTACATCAACGCAGCTTGTACAATCAAAGTATGCACGGAGTTTTTCGACTGATTCACTGCTATCAACACCCGTTTGCCGGCACTTTTCCCATACAATTACACTCTCCAAACTTCCAATCACTGCATATAGACGTCTCTCCCTCCCTCGCCCTGTTGGCATGGCAGATTATCAGTTGCTTCGGAGTAATTGGTTTAATACGGAATACAATATGTTACACGAATAGCCACACTGACCTTTACATCTGAAAATGTTTCTCTGTGTTGATTAAAAGGCGAAATGCTCCAGGATACAGAATCAATGCATCAATGCATGTTTGTTAATGGACTTGTCATAAGACAAACAATCCATGCATGATTGTTTATTTACGCTATATGGAGACACGCTGTATACTGCTGTTTATTCGAAGATATTTCCAGAATCCTCACATGCTAACTGAAGTGCCTGAAGCTGGATAAAGTAATTAAGATTCACCATCCTCATCTCTCTACACGAAAGTGATTCTCAAACTGTAGTTAAGTGATGACCTTCAGACATCGTACGCGTTCGTCCTACTTGTCCAGTGATCGATACTCAAGTATGGCCTATCAAGTTTCAACCTAACGGTAGGTTGTCTGTGTGAGCAATATTAAGAGTGAAACGAAAATCAGTTTTGGGATGATATTGGACATTAATGATCAAAAGTGTGTGTGTGTGTGTGTGTGTGTGTGTGTGTGTGTGTGTGTGTGTGTGTGTGTGTGTGTGTGTGTGTGTGTGTGTGTGTGTGTGTGTGTGTGTGCGTGTGCGCGCGTTTGCGTGTGCGTGTGCGTGTTTGTTCTGTGAGTGGGAGGTGGATAAGCATTGCAGTGATGGAAGACTTGGTCTGTAAAAGGAAGCGAGGGTCTTCAGGCTCGTCGACCTTGCTAATGCATGTCAACGTATTCTATTTGTGCAGATCGATTAGCATGATGTCAATCACTAGATTGTCTGGTACAAACTTGATTATTTACAGGCAAACCTTTGTTGAGTTAAACATCACACAAACACTGCACGAGAAACATACACTTACAGCATCCTCAGAAACCTCCACTCCTCCTGATTTCACAGTTCACAGTATTTTGTTTGTTTCATAATGGGGCATATGATATCAATTTATCATACAAGTCGTATAAAAATTGTAGGGCTGTTTAATGACATTCCAGTCAAGGATCTTAGCTATTGGAGGTCACATGCGATGTTAATCTCAAGTAGTTCAACTCAACTTTGTTGGAAGTGCATTCTGTTTAAGCAAACAACATCTTATCTATAAACATTTAGAACAAATTGGATCATATGTGAGAATTCTGTTCGCTGACGTTTCCTCCGCATTCAATACCATTCAGCCACACTTACTTCTGTCAAAACTGACAGCAATCTGATCAGATGGATAGACTCTTTCATGACTGGCAGACCTCAGTATGTTACTGTTAATGGAATCAGTTCCTCTGTTACCAACCTATCCACTGGAGCTCCACAAGGATGTGTTTTGTCACCCGTATTGTTCATCATTTATACCAACGATTGTATCTGTAAAGCAGCTGTTTCATTATCAAGTTTGCCGATGACGCAGCAATTGCAATCTGCTGACCTTGATTACAAAAATGCAGTCTTGAATTTTACTAATTGGTGTAGAGATAACTTTCTGGTTTTAAATGCAAAGAAAACAAATGAAATGATTATAGATTTCATGAAATCATCTAACTCTTTTGACCCTATTGTAATCAACAACGAGGAAATTGACATTGTGAGAAAATACCAATATTTAGGCACTGTCATTGATTGTAAGCTTAATTGGAATTGGTCTGTTCAAAATAAAGCTAAACTCAACAAAATTGTTAACCAAGCACGCTAAAATCATTGGCACTGAATCAATAACATCTATCGGCCTACTTTACGAGCAGAAAATCATAAAAAAGTGCGGAAAACTTTAAACGACAGCTCTTACATTCTTTTTTACGATTTTGAATTTTTTTCATCATTTCGTCGTCTGCGCATGCCGATAGCTAGATCAAACAGGTTCCGTCATTCTTTTGTACCAGCCGGTATTCATTATTTTAACAACAGTTAATCTTAAATATTTATATTCACCTAAACATTTTATCATCATGTATACCATTTCACTACACTGCGTTTTTTACCTCAACATTTCAGTTCATCATATCCAACTCCTCACCCGTTTTAGTGCTCTCATCTATTTATTTGTTTACTATCTCAGTGCTTACTGAAATGTGTTTTGTTGCGATTCCTTGTTTTGTTCTGTCTTATGTGTTTTACGATGTATCTTATCTTATCTTATCTTATCTTACTGACTATGAAAATCATGTAATACTATTACCTTTATCATTATGTTCGGTATATACCAGAACAGTATCTCGCGATACGATTATCGCGATATGGTTCAGATTCTGCAATATATTGGGTCATCCAGAGTAATCTCCGTTGAATTATCTGCCCTTGATTTCTATAGAAACAAAATGTGCTCTAAAAGTGCCTAATATAATTTTATTTCTGTTGGTAACATGTTACAAGTGGAAGTATCTTGACAAGTGGCTCCAAAAGTGCCAAATGTTCCACCAAATGCTTAAAGTTTTGTGGGTTTGAATGGTTTCACATGTGACCTTTTGGAGGAATTAAGTGGCTTCAAATGGACCAATTGTTTATTTGGACTTACTAGTAGAGCCTCTGGCTCTGAATGATCGTTTCACAGTTCATATGATTTTGTTAATTTTGTTTGTTTCATAATGGGACATACTTTATCAATTTATCATAAAGGCCTTAGTCTTATAAATTTTGTAGGACTCATTGTAAATGTTAATCATAATCATGGCTTGTACTTTGGTGGTCTTAATCCCTTACATGCTGTACGCATTTGGCAAAATGTAATTCTACCATGTGCCTTGTATGGTTGTAATGTTTGGTGTGAGTTATCTCCCAAAGAATATGATATGCTGGAATTAGTACAAAAGTATTTCTGCAAAAAGGTTCAAGGTCTATACAAACGATCCAGCTCAGTTATTGCCAGAAGCTGTTTGGGACTCATTTCTATGCAGCCATACATAGAGCAGCAAACCCTCATATTCCTCGGGAGATTAATACGTGCTGATATCAGTTTTATCTTTAAGAAAATGTTTTGTTATAGATTTACACAGTTCATGTGTGATGACGCTCCTTCATTACGTCTAAAGTGTAAGACCTCACCCATCTTTCATATGTTGGCTTTGGTTAGAAAATATAGAATATATGACTTAAATATGTACCTGGAAACTTCTGTATTTCCCAGTAAACAACTATGGGCACATCAGGTTAAAACAGCTATTCATGAAGCAGACACCAAATGTATTATTTCAGAACTTTCTACAAGAGCAGCGCTAGCACGGTATAACCTTACCTATGAAAATTGTCCGAGCAGGTTGTGGTGTCTTGCCTTAGAAAAGCATCTGTGCTTCTTTGATATTGCAGTTCTATTACACATCGGTACTTACGTAATTCAATCTCATGAATGTCTCTGTGGTACGTTTGCCTTTGACATTGTTAAACATGTGTTTCTTTATTGTAAAGAAACGCGGTATCAAAGAGACAGACTAACTGAAGATTTAATCGACATTCTTGATGTAGAAACGTTTAGTAACCTTTGGAATAATGATGACGATATATTACTCTGTTTTCTACTTGGGGGGTCGCCCTACTCAGTGCACGAAGGACCTCGACTATGAAACATGGACAAGGTGCATAAGCCGAATATGCAGAACTATTAAGTTGTGGAAACGATATTTCTATGAATGTGTATAATTTCTGACATGTGTAAATACCATACACATAATACCATATGTGTATATCCATATAATACCATATTGATTTACTTGTTGTAATGTACCTGTAAACCTTGTATTTATCTTCATATGCTATGGAGGAAATAAAGTATATCTATCTATCTATCTTGACAAGTGGCTCCAAAAGTGCCAAATGTTCCACCAAATGCTTAAAGTTTTGTGGGTTTGAATGGTTTCACATGTGACCTTTTGGAGGAATTAAGTGGCTTCAAATGGACCAATTGTTTATTTGGACTTACTAGTAGAGCCTCTGGCTCTGAATGATCGTTTCACAGTTCATATGATTTTGTTAATTTTGTTTGTTTCATAATGGGACATACTTTATCAATTTATCATAAAGGCCTTAGTCTTATAAATTTTGTAGGACTCTATAATGACATTCTAGTCCAGGGTCTTAGTTATTGGAGGTCATATGAGAGTTTAAGCTCAAGTAGTTCACCTAAATCATGTTTTTGTTTCATTTTGCAATAGTTCATGTTAACACACGTTTATATTGTAGTTGAATCTGAATGAATCACTGACATGCAGTAACAATAATTACATCCTGCATTGAAGTGTATTCTGTGGAAGCAAACAACACTGACCATGAAAGTCAGGCCATACTATTACCTGTGTCATTATGCTCGCAGAACTTTGTTTCAACACTTCAATTAAACATTCCACCTTAAGGCTCTATATCATTCTATTTACCTGTAAACCATTGCCTTCCAGTCAATATATCACAATATTTATTGCAATATCTCTTAAATTATTGCAATATATCGCAATATGAGAATGAGGGTAATATCCAGCCCCAGCAGCTGTTGTAAATCCTGTACTGTTGTAACTGAATGTAGATCTATTTTACTGAAGTTATTGGACGCTCACAAAGTGTCGAACTTGGAACATTGTAAACTGAGCAGCATACACCATACATCAGCTTCGTCTTGTCTTCTTCTATAGTACAGTTATTTATGACTGTTGAGATGGAGGTAACAGCACATGTTGTTATCACGTGTTAGCGTCAGTGTGAATTAGACCATGAGTACTAAATGCGGTGTTATTATCTGAACATGGACACCGGACGGACATCCGACAGCTACTTGGCTGTGCCAAGTGAAGGACTATTTCCCCTCAGTCACATATATCCCATACGCGGTCAGCCACGCCCACACATGCCCACATATCCCATACACGGTCAGTCATGCCCACACATGCCTACACATTCCATACATGGTGAGCCACACCCACACATGCCTACATATCCCATACACGGGCAGACACACCCACACATGCCCACACATCCCATACACGATCAGCCACACCCACACATGCCTACATATCCCATACACGGTCAGCCACGCCCGCATATGCCCACATATCCCATACACGGTCAGACACACCCACACATGCCCACATATCCCATACACGGTCAGCCCATACACGCCCGCCCGCACATGTCCACATATCTCATACACGGTCAGCCACACGCACACATGCCTACATATCCCATACACGGTCAGCCACACGCACACATGCCTACATATCCCATACCCAGTCAGCCACACCCACACATGCCCACATATCCCATACACGATCTGTCATGCCCACACATGCCCACATATCCCATATATACCGTCAGCCACGCCCACACATGTCCAAATACCCCATACACGATCAGCCATGCCCACACATGCCTACATATCCCATACACGATCAGCCACACCCACACATGCCTACATATCCCATACACGATCAGCCACACCCACACATGCCTACATATCCCATACACGGTCAGCCACGCCCGCACATGCCCACATATCCCATACACGGCCAGTCACGCCCACACATGCCTACATATCCCATACACGGTCAGCCACACCCACACATGCCTACATATCTCATACCCGGTCAGCCATACCCACACATTCCCACATATCCCATACACGGTCACTCGTGCCCACACATGCCTACATGAGCCCAAAAAGACCTTTACAGATCGGAAATTGGGCTGGGCAGTGATTCGTACCTAGGTCCAATTGTACGAAACAGAAAGACTTGTTTTTAATAAATATACTGATTGCTGGAATGAAATAAACTTGTCAAAACCTTGAATAAAGAAAGCAGGTTGGAAAATTGTAGGCGTTCGAAACAATTATCTCATGTTCTTCCGTTGTAAATGGGCAATTACACGTTTGCAATCGGCGGAATAAAAAACATTTTCGGGCAAATTCTGTTGTTTTGTTGTTTTATCCTCTACTTTACATGTCAGACGGATTTGCAAACCAGTTTTATTTAATTATTTCGCCTAAAATCTAACAACATTGATGTTTTCTGTTGAGAGTGGCGAGTCACGGAAGAGTTTCATCCAACACTGGTATGTGTAGCAGTCTCCCCTACACGCTACAAAGTCACTTGGCTTGCATGCATTGCGTTGTGCACAGATCATCTTCAATAAGCCTCCCATTTCATCCCTCCATTGACCAAGTAAATGAAATGGAAATAATACGAAACGATTGCATCGATGCTGTTCTTAATCACACTGACTGTTCAGGAGGTTTTGCGCGCCCAAACGCGCCAGATGCGTTTCCGGGCGTAACGTGTTGAAAAACCGTCGACGAGGGAACACGTGACTGCCCGCGGGGGTCAGTTAGATAGCAGAGCTTGTCAGTGTAAGACCTTATTTTGAGACAGCTGAATAAAGTTTGAAACTAACATGACATTTTGGCTTTTCCTTATTACCAATGGTAGCAGAGCGTGGTTATTTCATTAGTCTGTTCGTATCTCTGATAGTGTATTAGATAGTTTGCCAGTATAAGGTAAGTGGAAATGCAACATTGTGTCTGTTAGCATTTCAAACAGTATGGCTGAAAAACCAAGTGATAGTTTAAAAGGGACTGAGGTCTCTGAACAGAAGTCAAATGTTGTAGACAAAGAATGGTCTTTGATAGAGAACATTTTGACACTTAAGCAACAGAAAGCAAATGCTAAGTCAGCATTTACAAAAGCTAAGAATAAGTTAAATAATTTGATAGAAACTGAGGATTTACCTTCTCGGAGAACGGTTCGGGAAGGCATAGACAAAATAAATTCTCTTCAGAACAAGGCAATAGATGTCATGGTAAAGCTTTCACGGGTTTATGTTAGAAATAAACAGGCTGAGAAAGTAGAACAAATTGAAAATGAAATTAGTTGTATTGAAACTGAAACTGCTGAAGTTATAAACACAGCACAGATGTACCTAGATCAAAGGTCAGATGCCAAATCGCGGTCAATGTACACAATTGATAGATTGTTTAATGACAGGACGAAAGAGGATGTCAAAAGTAATGTTTCTGTAGAATCCACTCATGAACCCCAACCAAACAAATTGCCTGGACAACCAACTTGTAGTGAAGTGCCACGTTGTTTTATGCCACAGTCACCTAGTAGAGCAATAGGAAATGATATGTGGAAGCAGCTTAAACGGGTATCAATTCCGGTGTTCTCTGGTGACGTCAAAATGTATGAAAGCTGGAAAGCTGCATTTGCTACGTGTATCGATCGTTCACCAGCTACTGCGGAGTATAAAATTCTACAGTTACGGCAATACTTATCAGGCAGTGCTTTGAAAGTAATTGAAGGGTTAGGGCATAGCTCTGTGGCGTATGACATGGCATTAGAACGTTTGGAACGAAAATATGGAGGGAAAAGACGGCAGGTTTCCTTACAGTTAAAAACACTGAGTAATTTCAAACCCATTCGTCAAGGCTGTGCTAAGGACCTTGAGAAATTTGCAGACGTGTTAGATATATCAGTTGCTAACCTAAGAGAGGCTGATAGGTTTGAGGAATTAGGCAATGGATTGCTATACAACATTCTGCTAAAGAAAATGACCGAAACAATGATATCTCAATATCAAAGATGGCTTCACGATGGTGAACGCCAGGAAAGTGTAGAATCTCTGAGGGAATGGATATTACAAGAGTCTGAGTATCAGACCATAGCTTCTGAAACTATACATGGACTAGCACAAAAAGGTAAAGCATCAGATTACAAAGGTAAAAGTTCCTGTACATTTGTCACTAGCCAGCTGTATCAAAGCACCCCTTCTCAAAGAAATACTTCATGTAAAATCTGTGGGGATAACCATGAGTTATGGAGGTGTCGTGAATTCAAGAACATGAGTGTCTCTGATAGATGGGACACTGCCAAAAAGCATAGTGCCTGTTTTCGGTGTCTTGGATACACTCACATTGGTTCCAAGTGTAAGATAATCACACAGTGTGGTATCGGTGGTTGTATTAAAACTCACAACAGACTTTTGCATGATTCGGCAAATTCAAACAAAACTCAGACAACAAATACAGCTCTTTTGTCGAAGCCAGACATAAGAATTTCTCACAGTCACCATATTGTAGAAGTAGATAAGGAATCTAAGGTGAGGCCTCAGACTCAGAATGGTAGTTGTTCTGAAAGAGCCCACACTACATTTCCAAAACCAGAGCCTAGGAAACCATCGGTAGCTCTCAGAACTGTGCCAGTTATTCTCACAAATGGTAAAAGAAGGATTTGTGTGAATGCGTTACTAGATGATGCTAGTAGTAGGTCCTATCTGAATGACGATGTAGCTTCAGAATTGGGACTCCAGGGACCAACGCAAACAGTTTCTGTAAATGTATTGAATGGCAATACAGAAACATTTCAGTCAAAGTCTGTCAGTTTTCAAATTGAAAGTGTAAGTGGCGACATCAATCTTGATATGTCAGCACTTACGACGACACGTGTAACAGGTGATATGCAGGTGATTGACTTGGAAAAGCATAAGGATAAGTGGTATCATTTGCAGAACATCAGTTTCCCAGTTATTGGACGGAATCCCAAAGTAGATCTCTTAATAGGAATTGATTACCTACAGCTTCATCAGTCGTATGAAGACATCCTAGGTCAACCAGGTGATCCTATCGCCAGAAGGACACCTCTGGGGTGGACTTGTATTGGCAATTTTGGACAGATAGCTTCACAGACTCATTGCTCATATGCATATTATACACATGGTCCTGATGCCGAGTTATCTTCATTGGTGAGGAACTTTTGGGAGGTTGAGGAGGTAAATAGTCCTCAACAAATGCTGAGCACCAATGAGAAACAATTGCTAGAAAAAGCACAGGAATCACTTGTGTTTGAGAAAGGCCGTTATCGGATAGGGATACCGTGGAAACAAGAGGTTCCACGTCTTCCAAATAATTATGACATGGCCTTCCGAAGACTCATTAGCACTGAAAAGAGGTTGAAGAAAGACAACCACGTTGCACAGGCATATGACAATGTAATCTCTGAATATGAGAAAAAGGGGTACATTTCCAAAGTATCACAGAATGAACCAGATGAATCCCAATGGTATTTGCCACACTTTCCAATTGTGCACCCTGATAAGGCTACAACAAAAGTCAGGATAGTGTTTGATGCATCAGCAAGATACAAGAATATTTCACTGAATGATACGATTGATCCTGGTCCCAAGCTTCACAGTGAGCTTTTTGATGTGTTGTTGAGGTTCCGCAGGTATCCAGTTGGAATTATCTGCGATATAGCAGAGATGTTTCTGCAGATAGAACTTGCTCCAAGCGATAGGCCCTTTCATAGGTTCTTATGGAGGTCTATGAATTCAACCATTACTCCAGAAGTGTATCAGTTTAATCGAGTGGTATTTGGCAATACTTCCTCTCCCTTCTTAGCCCAATTTGTATCCCAACAGCATGCTAAACTGCATCAGGCAGATCTTCCTCGAGCTGCTGAGACTGTCTTAGAATCCACATATATGGACGACAGTATGGACTCGGTTGAGAATGAGGATGAGGGCTTAGAGCTGTACAAGCAGTTGAATGAACTGTGGTCAGGTGCTGCTATGCATGCGAGAAAATGGCTGTCAAACTCGTTGAGAATTCTTGATAACATTCCTGTGGAAGACAGAATTGCAGAAATCGATCTCAGCAAAGGGCATTTACCATCGGTAAAAACACTTGGATTAATGTGGGTCGCTGAGAGTGATATGTTCACGTTCAGTACACTAATCCATCCACAGGAAGCAAAATCAAAGAGGGATTTCCTGAGTCATGTTTCGAGACTTTTCGATCCCCTTGGTCTTATAAGCCCCTTTATTATAAATGCTAAGATCCTCCTTCAGGAAATATGGTTGACTGGACAGGATTGGGACGAATGTTTCCCACAGTATCTGCAAAACAAAATAAGACAATGGTTAGAACAGTGGACAGAAATACAAACCCTTGAAATACCAAAATGTCTCCGTCTGAGCAGTTGTGCAGAAACAATGCATCTACACTGCTTTACGGATGCTTCCCAGGATGCATACGGCGCTGCTGTTTATGCTGTTCATACTTACCTGAACGACAAAACTTCCAGTAGGCTGGTATCTGCAAAGAGTCGAGTGGCTCCACTGAAGTCTTTAAGCATACCTCGTCTTGAATTGATGGCTGCAATCGTTGGTGTCAGACTGGTTTCAGAAATCAGCAGTGTTCTAAAAGTAGATATTGCAACAGTAACATTTTGGTCAGATAGCTTGAATGTTTTGTGTTGGCTTAGAAACAACAGCAGAACATTCAAACCTTTTGTGGCAAACAGAGTCGGAGAGATACATTGTGCCACAAATCCATCACAATGGAGATATGTTCCCTCCATCGACAATCCTGCAGATCTCGTGACAAGAGGTGCCACAGCTTCACAGTTAAAAAAAACAGTCAGTTGTGGTGGTCAGGGCCTACTTTTCTAACGAAAGGTGAAACTGAATGGCCAACAGACAAAAGCTTGGTATCTGATATTGATGACAGGGAAAGGAAAACACAGGCAGTTACCATGGTTGCAGTTGTGGATCCTGATCCAAACTGAAGGCTTGATCCTGCAAGATTTTCCAACTGGAAAAGACTTACTCATGCGAATGCCTGGGTTTCAGGTTCATAACTAACTGCTGTGCGCCAGTTGATAGTAGAGTCTCAGGAGAATTATCTCTGGAAGAGCTGGAAGATGCTGCAAACAGAATCATTGTTCAAACCCAACGTGAAGAGTTTTCAAAAGAATATTCGTCCCTGATGTCCAAGAAACCTATACTAGGTACTTACTTCAAAGATCTCACCACTACACCCACAGTTAGATGAACATGGAGTGATGAGGTTAAGTGGTCGGTTGACCGATGCAGAATGTTTGCCTTATGCGGCACGATTTCCGGTTCCGGTTATTCTTCCTCGGAGAAGTTGGATAACAAAACTCATTGTGAAATCGTATCACGAGGCTGGCCATCATGTATCAGGGACAAATCAGACTTTGGCAGCATTGTCTTCAAAATATTGGATAGTCTCTGCTAGAGAAGTTATACGTGAATGGGAAAGAGAGTGCTCCCGCTGTCATATAATGAAAGCAAAACCAATTCAACAAGTTATGGCGCCTTTGCCCAAGTTCAGGCTTCAAGTATCACTTCGTGCCTTCAGCAAAATAGCAGTTGATTTTGCAGGTCCGTTCCTCACCATCCATGGCAGAGGAAAAACACGTAACAAACGGTACCTGTGTCTTTTTACTTGTTTATCAACAAGAGCTGTCCATCTAGAAATGGCAAACAGTATGGATACAGATGCATTTCTGAATGCATTCTTTAGGATGGTGAATAGAAGAGGGCTACCATCTGACGTCATTTCTGACAATGGGACGAACTTTGTCGGAGCTGTCAGGGAACGGAAGCAACTGTTTGAAGCATTGGATAAAGGAACCATTACTCGGTCTTTGGCCAACAGGGGAATCAAATGGCACTTTAATCCACCTTATGCGCCACACTTTGGTGGAGTGTTCGAAACTATGATCAAGTCCGCCAAACGTGCCATATTTGCTATTTTAAGCACCAGTGATGTTACAGATGAGGAACTTGGCACCGTTTTCACAGGCGCAGAAGCACTGATAAACTCACGTCCACTAACGTATCAAAGTGCTCATCCTCTCGATGTCAACCCCCTTCACACCGAATCATTTCCTCCATGGACAGATAGGAGGGATGTTTGCACCAGAGTCGACAGACGAGACGGATTACCACCCCAGGAAGAGATGGAGACGACTTCAGGAGCTAGTACGTCATTTCTGGAGGCGATGGATGCGTGGGTGGTTACCCAGCCTCAATACAAGAAAGAAGTGGACCACCCTGTGCAAGGATCTACGTGTCGGCGACGTCGTGATGTTGATATCTTCTGATACAGCAAGAGGACATTGGCCCCTAGGAACAATCGTCAAGATTCACCCCGGAAGTGACAGACACGTCAGAGTGGTGGACGTACAAGTAGGACAGAGTATTCTCACCAGACCGGTGAACAAGATGTGCGCATTGGAATATTCTGCGGAGAAGGAGTAGTGAGTGAATTGTTACTTTTATTTCAGGTGTTTTCCACGGAAGGATTCTGCGGGAAGAGTGAGTAGTGATTCTTTTGTTTCATGTATGTTCTGAACTGAAGTATTCAGTGAAGGATGTGACTTGTGAATTTGTTTCAGGTATCAGTGAACTTTGAACATTTCAGTGTGGACTATTACTGAAGAAGATATTGCTATTGAACTGTTTAAATTGTATTGTATGAATTTCTGCAGGAACGTGATTTCGAGAGACACAAGGACAATTCTTGTGGAATGTTATAATCGATTCAGTGTTTATTTCGACAATTGGTAAGTGTAGGCCGAATGTTTTCATTACATTCTCATGCTTAGTAAGAATGTTGCTTATATTTAGTTGTTGCCAGTATCCTGCCAAAGAGGGGGGTATGTTCAGGAGATTTTGTCCTTCTGTTACTTCCGGGTGTCATGATACCGCCGTGCTGTGTACTTCCTCTCACAGAAAACTCACTCATTAAAACAGGTCCTCATGACGACACTGATATAGCACAGGTGCGTGTTCTATATATAATTGGTAACAGGTCAAATGTATTTAATAACATATATAGGCCATGGGTAGTGTTATGCCGTTTTGGAATCTAAAGGGGAATGCGAAGCTTTTCGTAAATCAAGCTACATAAAATGCATAAATCAGCCTTATAACCAGATGTTATTATGGCAGTGGTTGGGAAAAATAAACATCTAAATCGACAGACGTAATATCTTCCTATAGGATTGTGTAGGATGTGTATTGGAAAATATATAGCGTAGCTTTAAACTTGTACAAATCCTCTTTCTGACATTGTACATGAGAAAAGAACACTTTGAATAACCACATATTGCCTGGATGAAATTATTCCTCCACGCGTAGAACTAAACTTAGGTTGTTCGTGGCTCCAGTCTACCTACAAGTATACAAACAACTGCAGGGATGTTCATTGTTCACCAAGAGGGCCAGAAAGACCTGGCCGAGTCGTCACAGAATGGGATTAGCTCCAGCCATTGGTGTTTACATTTCACAACTTTTGCGGTACAATCGAACATCTTCTTTTCATCAGGATTTCAAAGAGCGTCATGCCACTCTTGCTCAGAGGTGATGAAGGTTTTAACATTCAAGGCCTCAGTAAAGGTTCAAGAAGTTTTACGGTAGGCGTGTGGAGGAGGTTTCCAAGTTTGGTGCGTTCGTGGCGAACATGATGTCCGATGCCGTGCGTTCCCGGGTTGTTTCGTGTGAGGCTTAGCATGTGTTTAGGACGGGTGCAACCGATGGGGCAGGATACGCTCATCTTTTCGCGAACTCTTGGCATCATCACTACATCTTAGTGATTCATAAACACATGCTCTGTCATCGTATCGCGTGGTGACAGTCACTGGATTGTCTGGTCCAGACTCTCTATAAACAACATCGTACAGCTGTAAACTGCTGAAACATATATATGCTCATGATATAGTCACAACTGTACAACCGACTCTGCTTTTAGCAGAGATTTCTTATGGATGTGGAAAGGGTTTTGTCGCTTCTATTTCCATGAACCCCTTACAGCATTTTACGGTGTCCAACAATACAAGATGGTGTGGGCCAAGAGCGGGGTTATAGTATGACCACCTTGTAAGCATGTGTTCAGGAATCACGATCCTGATTGTACCAGGTATTTACGCCAGGAGAATGTGGTCTGTATGGTGTTTTATGGTATTTATGGCGTGAGTGAGGTGTTCAGGAATCACGATCCTGGTTGTACCAGGTATTTACGCCAGGAGAATGTGGTCTGTATGGTGTTTTATGGTATTTATGGCGTGAGTGAGGTGTTCAGGAATCACGATCCTGGTTGTACCAGGTATTTACGCCAGGAGAATGTGGTCTGTATGGTGTTTTATGGTATTTATGGCGTGAGTGAGGTGTTCAGGAATCACGATCCTGGTTGTACCAGATCTATACGCCAGGAGAATGTGGTCTGTATGGTGTTTTATGGTATTTATGGCGTGCGTGAGGTGTTCAGGAATCACGATCCTGGTTGTTGTACCAGGTATTTACGCCAGGAGAATGTGGTCTGTATGGTGTTTTATGGTATTTATGGCGTGAGTGAGGTGTTCAGGAATCACGATCCTGGTTGTACCAGATCTATACGCCAGGAGAATGTGGTCTGTATGGTGTTTTATGGTATTTATGGCGTGCGTGAGGTGTTCAGGAATCACGATCCTGGTTGTACCAGGTATTTACGCCAGGAGAATATGGTCTGTATGGTGTTTTATGGTATTTATGGCGTGAGTGAGGTGGTATGTTTACGTGTTATCACACTATACAACTATGATTCCTTCTACTGCGGATATGGGTGTGACGATTCCTCCCAGAGTCGTACTGGAGGACCGGGTCTACCAGTAGTCCTGCCAAGGTAGACTAACACCATCCCAAAGCCGGGTTGTTTCCCCTGAATCTGACGAAGTATGTGGTTACCTTGACGACACTGATCCAGTCTACATACAATGCAATAATCAGCCTTCAGATTTTATAATGATAGTGGTTTGAAAGAAACATATAAGTCGATGGACGTAATAGCTTCCTGAAGTCTTACAATGTTTCACTTCGAGATGTATGGTTAGTGTGTGCAGCGTTTCGACTGGGCCGCACACAGTGGCGCATGCCCTCCCTTCAATCTACGGCACCATGTTGAAGGACTACGTCAGAGACACGACTCACGTGCCCCATATGGTGGACTTGTGACAGAAGTGTTCTAATTTATTATGTCATTTCAGTCAGATCACAACATTGTCGGCTTTACTGAGTATCATTATTTGTTTGGCTTATTGCGATAACAGTGAGACAATTGTTCCCACTTTTGAACGAGTTTGAAATGTCATCAGTATTAATCTCATTGTGAACAAATGTTCATTATGTTCTTGAGCAACATTCGGAGGGTAGCTGGTCGGATGATCGCCTTTGGCAGCTTGACTTCCTGGAGGTTGTAAGGCTTCAGTATCCTGGAGGTTGTAAGGCTTCAGTATCCTGGACACCGTCAGTCAGGAACGTTCATGATCAGCTCAGGACTCCAGAGGACTGCCGTTCTTCCCAACACTCTGCACATAGACTTGATGTAGTGTTCGTTCAGATAAAGTTTGAAACACTGATTTGGTATGGCAATGGAGTAAAGGTTCACTGAGACTCCGTGACAAGTGATGAAATATTTACTGAGACACCTGGGCATTCGTATGCACTCTTCAGTGTTAGAGCTGAATAACGAGTGTATGTAAATAATGGAATCCGGACCACTTAATCCAGAGATTGACATCGATCTACGCAATATCGAGATCTACACTTTCTGGAGCCACGAGGAATCTCTACTGTACGTCAGCACGTATATTTTGATTACCGCGTGATAATACCTGACATTCCGGAAGAAGTCTCAGTACCATGTTCCGCCGGGGGCACCTGTCACAAACACATGGATAGGCAAGTCAATTCAGTTTACCTGAAAAATAACACAGGAATGCATCCCTCTTGTCATACAGACTTGTGTTACTTCTTGTAATACTACCTTGTGTTACCTCTTGTCATACAGACTTGTGTTACCTCTTGTCATACAGACTTGTTACCTCTTGTCATACAGACTTGTGTTACCTCTTGTCATACAGACTTGTGTTACCTCTTGTCATACAGACTTGTATTCCCTCTTGTCATACAGACTTGTTACCTCTTGTCATACAGACTTGTGTTACCTCTTGTCATACAGACTTGTATTCCCTCTTGTCATACAGACTTGTTACCTCTTGTCATGCAGACTTGTGTTACCTCTAGTCATACAGACTTGTATTCCCTCTTGTCATACAGACTTGTTACCTCTTGTCATACAGACTTGTGTTACCTCTAGTCATACAGACTTGTGTTACCTCTTGTCATACAGACTTGTATTCCCTCTTGTCATACAGACTTGTTACCTCTTGTCATACAGACTTGTGTTACCTCTAGTCATACAGACTTGTGTGACCTCTTGTCATACAAACTTGTGTTACCTCTAGTCATACAGACTTGTGTGACCTCTTGTCATACAGACTTGTGTGACCTCTTGTCATACAGACTTGTGTTACCTCTTATCATACAGACTTGTGTTTCCTCTAGTCATACAGACTTGTGTTACCTCTTGTCATACAGACTTGTGTTTCCTCTTGTCATACCACCTTGTATTACCTCTAGTCATACAGACTTGTGTTTCCTCTTGTCATACAGACTTGTGTTTCCTCGTGTCATACAAACTTGTGTTACCTCTAGTCATACAGACTTGTGTTACCTCGTGTCATACCACCTTGTGTTACCTCTAGTCATACAGACTTGTGTTACCTCTTGTCATACAGACTTGTGTTACCTCTTGTCATACAGACTTGTGTTTCCTCTTGTCATACAGACTTGTGTTTCCTCGTGTCATACAAACTTGTGTTCCCTCGTGTCATACCACCTTGTGTTACCTCTTGTCATACAGACTTGTGTTTCCTCTTGTCATACAGACTTGTGTTACCTCTTGTCATACCACCTTGTATTACCTCTTGTCATACAGACTTGTGTTACCTCTTGTTTAACACTTTATGTTACCTCTTGTCATACAGACTCTGTGACAACTGTAATTGTTTAAAGCAGAAATGAATCCTATCGTGTATGGTATATCTATGTGGCAACTGTAATTGTTTAAAGCCGAAGTGAATCCTATCGTGTATTCTATATCTATGTGATAATTGTAACCGGTTTAAAGCGAAAATGAATCCTATCGTGTATTGTATGCCTCTGTGATAATTGCAACTTGTTTAAAGCGGAAGTGAATCCTATCGTGTATTGTTTCCCTCTGTGATAATTGCAACTTGTTTAAAGCGGAAGTGAATCCTATCGTGTATTGTATGCCTCTGTGATAATTGCAACTTGTTTAAAGCGGAAGTGAATCCTATCGTGTATTGTTTGCCTCTGTGATAATTGCAACTTGTCTAAAGCAGAAGTGAATCCTATCGTATATTGTATGCCTCTGTGATAACTGTAACTTGTTTAAAGCAGAAATGAATCCTATCGTGTATTGTATGCCTCTTTGATAATTGCAACTGATTTAAAGCGGAAGTGAATCCTATCGTGTATTGTATGCCTCTGTGATAATTGCAACTTGTTTAAAGCCGAAGTGAATCCTATCATGTATTGTATGCCTCTGTGATAATTGCAACTTGTTTAAAGCGGAAGTGAATCCTATCGTGTATTGTATCCCTCTGTGATAATTGCAACTTGTTTAAAGCGGAAGTGAATCCTATCGTGTATTGTATCCCTCTGTGATAATTGTAACTTGTTTAAGGCAGAAGTGAATCCTATCATGTATTGTATGCCTCTGTGATAATTGCAACTTGTTTAAAGCGGAAGTGAATCCTATCGTGTATTGTATACCTCTGTGATAATTGTAACCGGTTTAAAGCAGAGGTGAATCCTATCGTGTATTGTATCCCTCTGTGGTAATTGCAACTTGTTTAAAGCAGAAGTGAATCCTATCGTATATTGTATATCTATGTGATAATTGTAACCGGTTTAAAGCAGAAGTGAATCCTATCGTGTATTGTATATCTCTGTGACAATTGTAACCGGGTTAAAGTGGAAGTGAATCCTATCGTGTATTGTATATCTATGTGACAACTGTAATTGTTTAAAGCGAAAGTGAATCCTATCGTGTATTCTTTACCTCTGTGGTAATTGTAACCGGTTTAAAGCGAATGTGAATCCTATCGTGTATGCAGTCCACATATCGCGTTTATGTCTCGGACAGTACCTACTATCGACAAAGACAAAATCCACCCTCATCCGTCTGCAAGCTGGGGCCCTAATGGTCTGGTCAATTAAATTACCGTCACCTACTCTTCTTCATTACCTATATGTCAGAGGAATCACAGTTTCTATCGACATCTGTCATTAATAAATGTAGAAGACGGTTCTTCATAGATACAACTAGGTGTTTCGACACATCCTCATTATCTGGAAACACTTAACGCGTCTGCTAGATTCCTGATAGTAATTACGTGGCTACTTTACCTCAGACAAACATTCATACTCTATTTGGAAATTTGTTTCATATAAAGATTGTATATTGTTGGACATTAGGCCGTCCGTCCGAGCAACGCAGCTTTACACGACACTGCTTATAACAATGATGTTACAGGCGCTGCAAGCATCTATTCATTTTGTTCTTCCTACATTACCGAAATATATTCCTAGGGGAATTTAAAATTGACTAAGATTAATCAATTTGGAAGTAAGAATTCAATAAGTATTCAATAAATTGCCGCTGGCATACAATAACAACCAATTCTGATAAAGAAGACTCTCCGCCAGATTGGACAGATCCGCGTCTTTACCCTGCGTGCTGTTGGCCACAGTGAGAGACAAGGCTCTGTAGAAGACACTGTAATTCCCTCTTCTAATGACGTTATGCCAGGGCAAGGACCCATCTCAGTCAACTGCTGAGTCTCGATCAAAGGATGACTCGTCCAGGGGTCGGGCAGATGACCACGTGTTATCTTGTGTTTAACTGAGCAGCTCAACACAGGTAGCTGAGGCTCGGATGCAGTTATCACTTGAAAGGAATATTTTAATTACAACACATTACTATATTTAAGCACCTGTTTGTGCAGAGGTCAGTCACACACACACACACACACACACACACACACACACACACACACACACACACACACACACACACACACACACACACACACAGAGTTCAGGGGGAGGGGCTGGTGTGCAACAAGGAAACAACCATACAAATTAAACACAAATGTCAACTGACAAAAATGTAAAAAATAGCAGTGAATATGATATGAAAGGATAATGAAATCCATGAAGACATCATTAGGGCGTTGAAAAATACCGACAGCTTTCGGCACTCACACAGTATGCATTAAGTAAGCGTTTGTTGCCTGACGTTTGAGTTTACATTTTAGCGGGTAGTATCCATCACATTTTAATATTTTTACATTGTAAACACAGACATACAAGATACAAACGCTTTGTATCCACGTGTACAAAACTGTACCAGAGCATCATAATGGAGTGCTATGACGTCATGATGACGTCATTTGCTTCTCCGAAAATCTAAATGTAAGACTGGCAGAATGCACAGTTGCCGTGCAGAATGTAACAATGTATTTGTTCATATTTCACTTTCCATAATACAAAACAATCTACATAAAAATTCATCCACATTAAAATGTCCCCTTTGAATCCAAGTTAAAAATATCTTTCAAAACCATTACTTGCGGCACAGATATTAACAAATATAAAGAGATTATTACACGAACAAGTGTATCATACGACCTATACGAAGAAACGAGTGTGAAATTTTGGACGGGTTCGGAATAAAACGCATGACACACTTACTCAAGTGTTATAATTTCTTTATTATCCATTTCATTCATGTACATTTGTGCTGTAAAACACGGTAAGCAAGTGTGACGGTCCTCTTCATTGACGTCAGGTTCTATTGTTTATTGACGTCACACGACGAAATACAGAAACAATGGTTGCTAGGGCGAAAGTGATACGTGCACATATGTCTCACACTCCGGTACAGCGATGACTTCAGCGTGATACAGTGTTGTAATGGTATTATATTGTTAGATGACAGCGTGATACAGTGTTGTAATGGTATTATATTTTTATGTGACAGCGTGATAGAGTGTTGTAAAGGTATTATATTGTTATGTGACAGTTTAATACAGTGTTGTAATGATATTATATTGTTAGATGACAGCGTTATACAGTGTTGTAATGGTATTTTATTGTTAGATGACAGCGTCTTACAGTGTTCTAATGATATTTTGTTGTTATATGACAGCGTGATACAGTGTTGTAATCGTTCTATATTGTTATGTGACAGCGTGATACAGTGTTGTAAAGGTATTATATTGTTAGATGACAGCGTTATACAGTGTTGTAATGGTATTATATTGTTAGATGACAGCGTCTTACAGTGTTCTAATGATATTTTGTTGTTATATGACAGCGTGATACAGTGTTGTAATCGTTCTATATTGTTATGTGACAGCGTGATACAGTGTTGTAAAGGTATTATATTGATATGTGACAGCATGATACAGTGTTGTAATGGTAATATATTGCTACATGACAGCGTGATACAGTGTTGTACACTATGTTATAACATGTAACGTTGCTGTTCATATTTACACCTGCATCAAACATCCATGAACATATGTACACTATGTTATAACATGTAACGTTGCTGTTCATGTTTACACCTGCATCAAACATCCATGAACATATGTACGCTATGTTATAACATGTAACGTTGCTGTTCATGTTTACACCTGCATCAAACATCCAAGGATGTATGTACACTATGTTATAACATGTAACCACGCACATTGACAGATATATTGGCTTTGTTATAACATCCAATCACAGAAATATGGGCTCAAAGTTGCGACATGTAATCATACCTTATAGATGTCTGCAAATTCACACTGTTATATGGCGTCTATCATTGGGTATGGCGTCTGCTATTATTATTTCCACGTTATTTTCCATGTGTTTCATGTCCAATCATACTGAATGCTGTCTCTGCTTGTATATAAGTCGTTACGTCACTATCTAAGACATGTGTTTCATGTGCAACCATACTGAATACTGTCTCTGCCTGTATATAAGTCGTTACGTCACTATCTAAGACAATTGTTTCATGTGCAACCATACAGAATGCTGTCTCTGCCTGTATATAAGTCCTTACGTCACTGTCTAAGACATTTGTTTCATGTGCAACTATACAGAATGTTGTCACTGCCTGTATATAAGTCGTTACGTTACTAAGACATATGTTTCACGTACAACCATACAGAATGCTGTCACTCCCTGTATATAAGTCGTTACGTCACTAAGACATATGTTTCATGTGCAACCATACAGAATGCTGTCACTCCCTGTATATAAGTCGTTACGTAACTAAGACATGTGTTTCATGTGCAACCATACAGAATGCTGTCACTCCCCGTATATAAATCGCTACGTCACTAAGACATGTGCTTCATGTGCAACCATACAGAATGTTGTCACTGCCTGTATATAAGTCGTTACGTCACTAAGACATGTGCTTCATGTGCAACCATACAGAATGTTGTCCCTGCCTGTATATAAGTCGTTACGTCACTAAGGCATGTGTTTCATGTGCAAACAACAGAATGCTGTCACTCCCTGTATATAAGTCCTTACCTCACTAAGACATGTGCTTCATGTGCAGCCATACAGAATCCTGTCATTCCCTGTACATAATAGGTTACGTCACTAAGACATGTGCTTCATGTGCAAACATACAGAATGCTGTCACTCCCTGTACGTAAGTCGCTACGTCACTAAGACATGTGCTTCATGTGCAAACATACAGAATGCTGTCACTCCCTGTACGTAAGTCGTTACGTCACTAAGACATATGTTTCATGTTCAACTATACAGAATGCTGTCACTCACTGTATATAAGTCGTTACGTCCCTAAGACATGTGCTTCATGTGCAGCCATACAGAATGCTGTCACTCCCTGTATATAAGTCGTTACGTCCCTAAGACATATGTTTCATGTGCAACCATACAGAATGTTGTCACTCCCTGTATATAAGTCGTTACGTCACTAAGACATGTGCTTCATGTGCAACTATACAGAATGCTGTCACTCCCTGTATATAAGTCGTTACGTCACTAAGACATGTGTTTCATGTGCAAACAACAGAATGTTGTCACTCCCTGTATATAAGTCCTTACGTCACTAAGACATGTGCTTCATGTGCAGCCATACAGAATGCTGTCATTCCCTGTACATAATAGGTTACGTCACTAAGACATGTGCTTCATGTGCAACCATACAGAATGCTGTCACTCCCTGTATATAACTCGTTACGTCACTAAGACATATGTTTCATGTGCAACCATACAGAATGCTGTCACTCCCTGTATATAAGTCGTTACGTAACTAAGACATGTGTTTCATGTGCAACCATACAGAATGCTGTCACTCCCCGTATATAAATCGTTACGTCACTAAGACATGTGCTTCATGTGCAACCATACAGAATGTTGTCACTGCCTGTATATAAGTCGTTACGTCACTAAGACATGTGCTTCATGTGCAACCATACAGAATGTTGTCCCTGCCTGTATATAAGTCGTTACGTCACTAAGGCATGTGTTTCATGTGCAAACAACAGAATGCTGTCACTCCCTGTATATAAGTCCTTACCTCACTAAGACATGTGCTTCATGTGCAGCCATACAGAATCCTGTCATTCCCTGTACATAATAGGTTACGTCACTAAGACATGTGCTTCATGTGCAAACATACAGAATGCTGTCACTCCCTGTAATGTAAGTCGCTACGTCACTAAGACATGTGTTTCATGTGCAACCATACAGAATGCTGTCAGTCCCTGTATATAAGTCGTTACGTCACTAAGACATATGTTTCATGTTCAACTATACAGAATGCTGTCACTCACTGTATATAAGTCGTTACGTCCCTAAGACATGTGCTTCATGTGCAGCCATACAGAATGCTGTCACTCCCTGTATATAAGTCGTTACGTCCCTAAGACATATGTTTCATGTGCAACCATACAGAATGTTGTCACTCCCTGTATATAAGTCGTTACGTCACTAAGACATGTGCTTCATGTGCAACTATACAGAATGCTGTCACTGCCTGTATATAAGTCGTTACGTCCCTAAGACATGTGTTTCATGTGCAACCATACAGAATGCTGTCACTGCCTGTATATAAGTCCTTACGTCACTAAGACATGTGCTTCATGTGCAACTATACAGAATGCTGTCACTCCCTGTATATAAGTCGTTACGTCACTAAGACATGTGTTTCATGTGCAAACAACAGAATGTTGTCACTCCCTGTATACAAGTCCTTACGTCACTAAGACATGTGCTTCATGTGCAGCCATACAGAATGCTGTCATTCCCTGTACATAATAGGTTACGTCACTAAGACATGTGCTTCATGTGCAACCATACAGACTGCTGTCACTCCCTGTATATAAGTCGTTACGTCACTAAGACATGTGTTTCATGTGCAACCATACAGAATGCTGTCACTCCCTGTATATAACTCGTTACGTCACTAGGACATGTGCTTCATGTGCAACCATACAGACTGCTGTCACTCCCTGTATATAAGTCGTTACGTCACTAAGACATGTGCTTCATGTGCAACCATACAGAATGCTGTCACTCCCTGTATATAAGTCGTTACGTCACTATGACATCTGCTTCATGTGCAACCATACAGAATGCTGACACATCCTGTATATAAGTCCTTACGTCACTAAGACATGTGCTTCATGTGCAACCATACAGAATGCTGTCACTCCCTGTATATAATAGGTTTCGTCACTAAGACATGTGCTTCATGTGCAACCATACAGAATGCTGTCACTCCCTGTATATGTCCTTACGTCACTATCTAAGACATGTGCTTCATGTGCAACCATACAGAGTGCTGTCACTCCCTGTATATAAGTCCTTACATCACTAAGACATGTGCTTCATGTGCAATCAAACTGAATGCTGTCACTCCCTGTATATAATAGGTTACGTCACTAAGACATGTGCTTCATGTGCAGCCATACAGAATCCTGTCATTCCCTGTACATAATAGGTTACGTCACTAAGACATGTGCTTCATGTGCAACCATACAGAATGTTGTCACTGCCTGTATATAAGTCCTTACGTCACTAGGACATGTGCTTCATGTGCAGCCATACAGAATGTTGTCACTGCCTGTATATAATAGGTTACGTCACTAAGACATGTGCTTCATGTGCAACCATACAGAATGCTGACACTCCCTGTACGTAAGTCGTTACGTCACTAAGACATGTGTTTCATGTGCAACCATACAGAATGCTGTCAGTCCCTGTATATAAGTCGTTACGTCACTAAGACATATGTTTCATGTTCAACTATACAGAATGCTGTCACTCACTGTATATAAGTCGTTACGTCACTAAGACATGTGTGCTTCATGTGCAACCATACAGAATGCTGTCACTCCCTGTATATAAGTCGTTACGTCACTAAGACATGTGCTTCATGTGCAGCCATACAGAATGCTGTCACTCCCTGTATATAAGTCGTTACGTCACTAAGACATATGTTTCATGTGCAACTATACAGAATGCTGTCACTCCCTGTATATAAGTCGTTACGTCACTAAGACATGTGCTTCATGTGCAACCATACAGAATGCTGTCACTGCCTGTATATAAGTCGTTACGTCCCTAAGACATGTGTTTCATGTGCAACCATACAGAATGCTGTCACTGCCTGTATATAAGTCCTTACGTCACTAAGACATGTGCTTCATGTGCAACTATACAGAATGCTGTCACTCCCTGTATATAAGTCGTTACGTCACTAAGACATGTGTTTCATGTGCAAACAACAGAATGTTGTCACTCCCTGTATATAAGTCCTTACGTCACTAAGACATGTGCTTCATTCGAGCCATACAGAATGCTGTCATTCCCTGTACATAATAGGTTACGTCACTAAGACATGTGCTTCATGTGCAACCATACAGAATGCTGTCACTCCCTGTATATAACTCGTTACGTCACTAAGACATGTGTTTCATTTGCAACCATACAGAATTCTGTCACTCCCTGTATATAACTCGTTACGTCAATAGGACATGTGCTTCATGTGCAGCCATACAGAATCCTGTCATTCCCTGTACATAATAGGTTACGTCACTAAGACATGTGCTTCATGTGCAAACATACAGAATGCTGTCACTCCCTGTACGTAAGTCGCTACGTCACTAAGACATGTGTTTCATGTGCAACTATACAGAATGCTGTCACTCCCTGTATATAAGTCGTTACGTCACTAAGACATATGTTTCATGTTCAACTATACAGAATGCTGTCACTCACTGTATATAAGTCGTTACGTCCCTAAGACATGTGCTTTATGTGCAGCCATACAGAATGCTGTCACTCCCTGTATATAAGTCGTTACGTCACTAAGACATATGTTTCATGTGCAACCATACAGAATGTTGTCACTCCCTGTATATAAGTCGTTACGTCACTAAGACATGTGCTTCATGTGCAACTATACAGAATGCTGTCACTGCCTGTATATAAGTCGTTACGTCCCTAAGACATGTGTTTCATGTGCAACCATACAGAATGCTGTCACTGCCTGTATATAAGTCCTTACGTCACTAAGACATGTGCTTCATGTGCAACTATACAGAATGCTGTCACTCCCTGTATATAAGTCGTTACGTCACTAAGACATGTGTTTCATGTGCAAACAACAGAATGTTGTCACTCCCTGTATACAAGTCCTTACGTCACTAAGACATGTGCTTCATGTGCAGCCATACAGAATGCTGTCATTCCCTGTACATAATAGGTTACGTCACTAAGACATGTGCTTCATGTGCAACCATACAGAATGCTGTCACTCCCTGTATATAAGTCGTTACGTCACTAAGACATGTGTTTCATGTGCAACCATACAGAATGCTGTCACTCCCTGTATATAACTCGTTACGTCACTAGGACATGTGCTTCATGTGCAACCATACAGACTGCTGTCACTCCCTGTATATAAGTCGTTACGTCACTAAGACATGTGCTTCATGTGCAACCATACAGAATGCTGTCACTCCCTGTATATAAGTCGTTACGTCACTATGACATCTGCTTCATGTGCAACCATACAGAATGCTGTCACATCCTGTATATAAGTCCTTACGTCACTAAGACATGTGCTTCATGTGCAACCATACAGAATGCTGTCACTCCCTGTATATAATAGGTTTCGTCACTAAGACATGTGCTTCATGTGCAACCATACAGAATGCTGTCACTCCCTGTATATAAGTCCTTACGTCACTATCTAAGACATGTGTTTCATGTGCAACCATGCATAATGCTGTCACTCCCTGTATATAAGTCGTTACGTCACTATCTAAGACATGTGCTTCATGTGCAACCATACAGAGTGCTGTCACTCCCTGTATATAAGTCCTTACATCACTAAGACATGTGCTTCATGTGCAATCAAACTGAATGCTGTCACTCCCTGTATATAATAGGTTACGTCACTAAGACATGTGCTTCATGTGCAGCCATACAGAATCCTGTCATTCCCTGTACATAATAGGTTACGTCACTAAGACATGTGCTTCATGTGCAACCATACAGAATGTTGTCACTGCCTGTATATAAGTCCTTACGTCACTAGGACATGTGCTTCATGTGCAGCCATACAGAATGTTGTCACTGCCTGTATATAATAGGTTACGTCACTAAGACATGTGCTTCATGTGCAACCATACAGAATGCTGACACTCCCTGTACGTAAGTCGTTACGTCACTAAGACATGTGTTTCATGTGCAACCATACAGAATGCTGTCAGTCCCTGTATATAAGTCGTTACGTCACTAAGACATATGTTTCATGTTCAACTATACAGAATGCTGTCACTCACTGTATATAAGTCGTTACGTCACTAAGACATGTGCTTCATGTGCAACCATACAGAATGCTGTCACTCCCTGTATATAAGTCGTTACGTCACTAAGACATGTGCTTCATGTGCAACTATACAGAATGCTGTCACTGCCTGTATATAAATCGTTACGTCCCTAAGACATGTGTTTCATGTGCAACCATACAGAATGCTGTCACTGCCTGTATATAAGTCCTTACGTCACTAAGACATGTGCTTCATGTGCAACTATACAGAATGCTGTCACTCCCTGTATATAAGTCGTTACGTCACTAAGACATGTGTTTCATGTGCAAACAACAGAATGTTGTCACTCCCTGTATATAAGTCCTTACGTCACTAAGACATGTGCTTCATGTGCAGCCATACAGAATGCTGTCATTCCCTGTACATAATAGGTTACGTCACTAAGACATGTGCTTCATGTGCAACCATACAGAATGCTGTCACTCCCTGTATATAACTCGTTACGTCACTAAGACATGTGTTTCATGTGCAACCATACAGAATGCTGTCACTCCCTGTATATAACTCGTTACGTCACTAGGACATGTGCTTCATGTGCAACCATACAGACTGCTGTCACTCCCTGTATATAGGTCGTTGCGTCACTAAGACATGTGCTTCATGTGCAACCATACAGAATGCTGTCACTCCCTGTATATAAGTCGTTACGTCACTATGACATGTGCTTCATGTGCAACCATACTGAATGCTGTCACTTCCTGTATATAAGTCCTTACGTCACTAAGACATGTGCTTCATGTGCAACCATACAGAATGCTGTCACTCCCTGTATATAATAGGTTTCGTCACTAAGACATGTGCTTCATGTGCAAACGTACAGAATGCTGTCACTCCCTGTATATAAGTCCTTACGTCACTATCTAAGACATGTGTTTCATGTGCAACAATGCATAATGCTGTCACTCCCTGTATATAAGTCGTTACGTCACTATCTAAGACATGTGCTTCATGTGCAACCATACAGAATGCTGTCACTCCCTGTATATAAGTCGTTACATCACTAAGACATGTGCTTCATGTGCAATCAAACTGAATGCTGTCACTCCCTGTATATAATAGGTTACGTCACTAAGACATGTGCTTCATGTCCAACCATACAGAATGCTGTCACTCCCTGTATATAAGTCGTTACGTCACTATCTAAGACATGTGTTTCATTTGCAACCATACAGAATGCTGTCACTCCCTGTATATAAGTCCTTACGTCACTAAGCTATGTGCTTCATGTGCAACCATACAGAATGCTGTCACTCCCTGTATATAAGTCGTTACGTCACTAAGACATATGTTTCATGTGCAACCATACAGAATGCTGTCACTCCCTGTATATAAGTCGTTACGTCTCTAAGACATGTGCTTCATGTGCAACCGTACAGAATGCTGTCACTCCCTGTATATAGTAGGTTTCGTCCCTAAGACATGTGCTTCATGTGCAACCATACAGAATGCTGTCACTCCCTGTATATAAGTCGTTACGTCACTAAGACATGTGCTTCATGTGCAACCATACAGAATGCTGTCACTCCCTGTACATAATAGGTTACGTCACTAAGACATGTGCATCATGTGCAACCATACAGAATGCTGTCACTCCCTGTATATAGTAGGTTTCGTCACTAAGACATGTGCTTCATGTGCAACCATACAGAATGCTGTCACTCCCTGCATATAAGTCGTTACGTCACTAAGACATGTGTTTCATGTGCATCCATGCAGAATGTTGTCACTGTCTGTATATAAGTCGTTACGTCTCTAAGACATGTGCTTCATGTGCAACCATACAGAATGCTGTCACTCCCTGTATATAATAGGTTTCGTCACTAAGACATGTGCTTCATGTGCAACCATACAGAATGCTGTCACTCCCTGTATATAAGTCGTTACGTCACTAAGACATGTGTTTCATGTGCAACCATACAGAATGCTGTCACTCCCTGTACATAATAGGTTACGTCACTAAGACATGTGCATCATGTGCAGCCATACAGAATGTTGTCACTGCCTGTATATAAGTCGTTACGTCACTAAGACATGTGCTTCATGTGCAACTATACAGAATGCTGTCACTCCCTGTATATAAGTCGTTACGTCACTATCTCAGACATGTGTTTCATGTGCAACCCTACAGAATGTTGTCACTCCCTGTATATAAGTCGTTACGTCACTATCTAAGACATGTGTTTCATGTGCAACCATACAGAATGCTGTCACTGCCTGTATATAAGTCCTTACGTCACTTAGACATGTGTTTCATGTGCAAACAACTGAATGCTGTCACTCCCTGTATATAAATCGTTACGTCACTAAGACATGTGCTTCATGTGCAACCATACAGAATGCTGTCACTCCCTGTATATAAGTCGTTACGTCACTATCTAAGACATGCGCTTCATGTGCAACCATACAGAATGCTGTCACTCCCTGTATATAAGTCGTTACGTCACTATCTAAGACATGTGTTTCATGTGCAACTATACAGAATGCTGTCACTCCCTGTATATAAGTCCTTACGTCACTAAGACATGTGCTTCATGTGCAACCATACAGAATGCTGTCACTCCCTGTATATAGTAGGTTTCGTCCCTAAGACATGTGCTTCATGTGCAACCACACAGAATGCTGTCACTCCCTGTATATAAGTCGTTACGTCACTAAGACATGTGCTTCATGTGCAACCATACAGAATGCTGTCACTCCCTGTACATAATAGGTTACGTCACTAAGACATGTGCATCATGTGCAGCCATACAGAATGCTGTCACTCCCTGTATATAGTAGTTTCGTCACTAAGACATGTGCTTCATGTGCAACCATACAGAATGCTGTCACTCCCTGCATATAAGTCGTTACGTCACTAAGACATGTGTTTCATGTGCATCCATGCAGAATGTTGTCACTGTCTGTATATAAGTCGTTACGTCTCTAAGACATGTGCTTCATGTGCAACCATACAGAATGCTGTCACTCCCTGTATATAATAGGTTTCGTCACTAAGACATGTGTTTCATGTGCAACCATACAGAATGCTGTCACTCCTGTATATAAGTCGTTACGTCACTAAGACATGTGTTTTCATGTGCAACCATACAGAATGCTGTCACTCCCGTACATAATAGGTTACGTCACTAAGACATGTGCATCATGTGCAGCCATACAGAATGTTGTCACTGCCTGTATATAAGTCGTTACGTCACTAAGACATGTGCTTCATGTGCAACTATACAGAATGCTGTCACTCCCTGTATATAAGTCGTTACGTCACTATCTCAGACATGTGTTTCATGTGCAACCCTACAGAATGTTGTCACTCCCTGTATATAAGTCGTTACGTCACTATCTAAGACATGTGTTTCATGTGCAACCATACAGAATGCTGTCACTGCCTGTATATAAGTCCTTACGTCACTTAGACATGTGTTTCATGTGCAAACAACTGAATGCTGTCACTCCCTGTATATAAATCGTTACGTCACTAAGACATGTGCTTCATGTGCAACCATACAGAATGCTGTCACTCCCTGTATATAAGTCGTTACGTCACTATCTAAGACATGCGCTTCATGTGCAACCATACAGAATGCTGTCACTCCCTGTATATAAGTCGTTACGTCACTATCTAAGACATGTGTTTCATGTGCAACTATACAGAATGCTGTCACTCCCTGTATATAAGTCCTTACGTCACTAAGACATGTGCTTCATGTGCAACCATACAGAATGCTGTCACTCCCTGTATATAGTAGGTTTCGTCCCTAAGACATGTGCTTCATGTGCAACCACACAGAATGCTGTCACTCCCTGTATATAAGTCGTTACGTCACTAAGACATGTGCTTCATGTGCAACCATACAGAATGCTGTCACTCCCTGTACATAATAGGTTACGTCACTAAGACATGTGCATCATGTGCAGCCATACAGAATGCTGTCACTCCCTGTATATAGTAGGTTTCGTCACTAAGACATGTGCTTCATGTGCAACCATACAGAATGCTGTCACTCCCTGTATATAAGTCGTTACGTCACTAAGACATGTGTTTCATGTGCATCCATGCAGAATGTTGTCACTGTCTGTATATAAGTCGTTACGTCTCTAAGACATGTGCTTCATGTGCAACCATACAGAATGCTGTCACTCCCTGTATATAATAGGTTTCGTCACTAAGACATGTGCTTCATGTGCAACCATACAGAATGCTGTCACTCCCTGTATATAAGTCGTTACGTCACTAAGACATGTGTTTCATGTGCAACCATACAGAATGCTGTCACTCCCTGTACATAATAGGTTACGTCACTAAGACATGTGCTTCATGTGCAGCCATACAGAATGTTGTCACTGCCTGTATATAAGTCGTTACGTCACTAAGACATGTGCTTCATGTGCAACTATACAGAATGCTGTCACTCCCTGTATATAAGTCGTTACGTCACTATCTAAGACATGTGTTTCATGTGCAACCATACAGAATGTTGTCACTCCCTGTATATAAGTCGTTACGTCACTATCTAAGACATGTGTTTCATGTGCAACCATACAGAATGCTGTCACTGCCTGTATATAAGTCCTTACGTCACTTAGACATGTGCTTCATGTGCAATCAAACTGAATGCTGTCACTCCCTGTATATAAATCGTTACGTCACTAAGACATGTGCTTCATGTGCAACCATACAGAATGCTGTCACTCCCTGTATATAAGTCGTTACGTCACTATCTAAGACATGCGCTTCATGTGCAACCATACAGAATGCTGTCACTCCCTGTATATAAGTCGTTACGTCACTATCTAAGACATGTGTTTCATGTGCAACTATACAGAATGCTGTCACTCCCTGTATATAAGTCCTTACGTCACTAAGACATGTGCTTCATGTGCAGCCATACAGAATGCTGTCACTCCCTGTATATAAGTCGTTACGTCACTAAGACATGTGCTTCATGTGCAATCAAACTGAATGCTGTCACTCCCTGTATATAAGTCGTTACGTCACTAAGACATGTGCTTCATGTGCAACCATACAGAATGCTATCACTCCCTGTATATAAGTTGTTACGTCACTATCTAAGACATGTGCTTCATGTGCAACCATACAGAATGCTATCACTCCCTGTATATAAGTTGTTACGTCACTATCTAAGACATGTGTTTCATGTGCAACTATACAGAATGCTGTCACTCCCTGTATATAAGTCGTTACGTCACTAAGACATGTGCTTCATGTGCAGCCATACAGAATGCTGTCACTCCCTGTATATAAGTCGTTACGTCACTAAGACATGTGCTTCATGTGCAATCAAACTGAATGCTGTCACTCCCTGTATATAAGTCGTTACGTCACTAAGACATGTGCTTCATGTGCAACCATACAGAATGCTATCACTCCCTGTATATAAGTTGTTACGTCACTATCTAAGACATGTGCTTCATGTGCAACCATACAGAATGCTGTCACTCCCTGTATATAATAGGTTACGTCACTAAGACATGTGTTTCATGTGCAAACAACAGAATGCTGTCACTCCCTGTATATAAGTCGTTACGTCACTATCTGAGACATGTGTTTCATGTGCAACCATACAGAATGCTGTCACTGCCTGTATGTAAGTCGTTACGTCACTAAGACATGTGTTTCATGTGCAAACAACAGAATGCTGTCACTCCCTGTATATAAGTCGTTACGTCACTATCTGAGACATGTGTTTCATGTGCAACCAAACTGAATGTTGTCACTGCCCGACTGACATAATACTGCATATATTTATGCGCACACCCGGCAGAAAATGCAGTGTTTAGTTTGCGAGAGATGAATTTTTCTGACAACAAATGTTGAGAGCCATGGCTGGCTTATTATTTACCATTCCTAAAGTTCATTCACATTATGTATCCCAATGTATCCTTATATTCCATATATTGTAGTCAAAACTTTAAAACGATTAGTGCCAATAAAAAATGGTATATGCGTACACTTGTTTCCTGAATGTCGGATTTCAGCCATGTCCTGGCCAGTTAACTTAGCTGAGCTCGGGATATCTCCAACATACGCCGAACGCCTTGCTTGTCTTCACTTTCTACCTGACGTGAGGCTGTCGAAATACCACACAGAATATGGTCTTAAATAAATACCTCTGCCTGAGAGGATGTCTTCCCTGACTGGAATGATGCCCTCCATCTTCCCAAACTGACTTTCCACAGCTATCTACGACTGGCAGATGATTCATAATTACAGGACGGGAGAAGGTTATCAACTATATTGGTTTCCATCCAGCCATTTGGGGCATTATACCGTCACTTGCTCATGCATTATTAAAGGAAATATTGTCATTTCTGATAAAACTACTGGCATCGTAATATGGTGAAGTATCTTGCAAACTATAGAGTTAAAGGGCCTTACGTTTCGACTCGGGCTTTTTAGCAAAAGTAGCTTCGGAAATACTTGAAAACCAGGTCGCTCTAACATGTACTTTTTCGTAGAAATTATCAATTTACAATAAATATTTTGATACAACTCATATGAAAAGGCTCTAAGAACACCGGTCGGAATTGATAGTCTGTACAAAACATGATATCTTTAAATGAAGACAGCAAACACAATTTCTAAATATCTGTGTAAACAGTTATACAATATACAGGTAGCTTTCGTTCAGTGGATACTAAAGAGTATTTCATCTTTTTCAAAATCTGTCTCAAAAAGGAGTAAGGAACTAACTGAATGCTCACACCGTTAGTCCGCTTACTTCTTGGCCTATCGGTCTCCTTGCCAGGCTCCGAGTGCCTTTAGATCAGTTCATGTGTCAAATTCTGAGGAAAATATTTGTTAAGAAGGACTCTTGCCTTCATCACTAAAATCCTACTTCCTTCTTTGAGTTAAGTAACATTATGTCTATGATTTCTAACTCTTCCTGTGGTTTCGGAACCAATGCTGGAAACATATTGGCATGGATAGTCGGAAAGATGGCATTAGACGAAAGTTAGGACCCAGAGAGTACATCCCTCTGAACACTAATTTATACATATATCACACTGCATACTAAATTACACATAGATGCAAGTCTAAACTGATTAGATGGACGTTTAAGGGGAGTTTTATGTTAATATTGATAAATAGCTTTTCTTGTTGAATAAGACTCAAAACAGTTATCCAAGTTATACTCTGACTGTTTTCTAGAGTGGAATACCGTGATTCTTGGTATAGTCGCAGATAGTTCAGATAATCGTCTTTAAGGTGTATTTTATAAGTTGGTATAGTGAAGAGGAACACGTTCTATGGGTTGACAATCGGTTCGTAAAGAGTTTAACATCACCGACTGTTTGATTTAACCAAACAAAGAATACAAGTAGTTTCCGATATCCCATGTTACTTTGACTATGCCATCAAAGTACAAGCATGTCATAATACGTTTGAGGATTGGGCGTCCCTGCATTTCTAGGATATGCAACCATTATTTTAAGCATACAATTTGGGTCACTGGTTTTAAGGGACACACTAGTAGGAAACATCCTGATGAGTCTGGAAACGAAGTTCAGGACTTGAGTTTCCTTTTGAACCCGTGGCTTGGGGATTACATCCTCTGACATTTCTAGCAGTGACTATAGACACCATCACTCATACAGCTGGCTTGGGGATTACATCCTCTGACATTTCTAGCAGTGACTATAGACACCATCACTCATACAGCTGGCTTGGGGATTACATCCTCTGACATTTCTAGCTGTGACTATAGACACCATCACTCATACAGCTGGCTTGGGGATTACATCCTCTGACATTTCTAGCAGTGACTATAGACACCATCACTCATACAGCTGGCGTTAGGATTACATCCTCTGACATTTCTAGCAGTGACTATAGACACCATCACTCATTTACAGCTGGCTTTGGGGATTACATCCTCTGACATTTCTAGCAGTGACTATAGACACCATCACTCATACAGCTGGCTTGGGGATTACAACCTCTGACATTTCTAGCAGTGACTATAGACACCATCACTCATACAGCTGGCTTGGGGATTACATCCTCTGACATTTCTAGCAGTGACTATAGACACCATCACTCATACAGCTGGCTTTGGGGATTACATCCTCTGACATTTCTAGCAGTGACTATAGACACCATCACTCATACAGCTGGCTTGGGGATTACATCCTCTGACATTTCTAGCTGTGACTATAGACACCATCACTCATACAGCTGGCTTGGGGATTACATCCTCTGACATTTCTAGCAGTGACTATAGACACCATCACTCATACAGCTGGCTTGGGGATTACATCCTCTGACATTTCTAGCAGTGACTATAGACACCATCACTCATACAGCTGGCTTGGGGATTACAACCTCTGACATTTCTAGCAGTGACTATAGACACCATCACTCATACAGCTGGCTTGGGGATTACAACCTCTGACATTTCTAGCAGTGACTATAGACACCATCACTCATACAGCTGGCTTGGGGATTACATCCTCTGACATTTCTAGCAGTGACTATAGACACCATCACTTATAAAGCTGGTTTGGGTATTACATCCTTTGACATTTCTAGCAGTGACTATAGACACCATCACACATACAGCTGGCTTGGGGATTACATCCTCTGATATTTCTAGCAGTGACTATAGACACCATCACAGATACAGCTGGTTTGGGGATTACATCCTCTGACATTTCTAGCAGTGACTATAGACACCATCACTCATACAGCTGGCTTTAGGATTACAACCTATGACTTTTCTTTCTAGCCGTGACTATAGACACCATCACTGATGCAGCTGGCTTGGGGATTACAACCTGTGACATTTCTAGCAGTGACTATAGACACCATCACTCATACAGCTGGCTTGGGGATTACAACCTCTGACATTTCTAGCAGTGACTATAGACACCATCACTCATACAGCTGGCTTGGGGATTACAACCTCTGACATTTCTAGCAGTGACTATAGACACCATCACTCATACAGCTGGCTTGGGGATTACATCCTCTGACATTTCTAGCAGTGACTATAGACACCATCACACATACAGCTGGCTTGGGGATTACATCCTCTGATATTTCTAGCAGTGACTATAGACACCATCACTCATACAGCTGGCTTGGGGATTACATCCTCTGACATTTCTAGCAGTGACTATAGACACCATCACTCATACAGCTGGCTTTGGGATTACATCCTCTGACATTTCTAGCAGTGACTATAGACACCATCACTCATACAGCTGGCTTGGGGATTACATCCTCTGACATTTCTAGCAGTGACTATAGACACCATCACTCATACAGCTGGCTTGGGGATTACATCCTCTGACATTTCTAGCTGTGACTATAGACACCATCACTCATACAGCTGGCTTGGGGATTACATCCTCTGACATTTCTAGCAGTGACTATAGACACCATCACTCATACAGCTGGCTTTGGGATTACATCCTCTGACATTTCTAGCAGTGACTATAGACACCATCACTCATACAGCTGGCTTGGGGATTACATCCTCTGACATTTCTAGCAGTGACTATAGACACCATCACTCATACAGCTGGCTTTTAGGGATTACATCCTCTGACATTTCTAGCAGTGACTATAGACACCATCACTCATACAGCTGGCTTGGGGATTACATCCTCTGACATTTCTAGCAGTGACTATAGACACCATCACTCATACAGCTGGCTTTTAGGGATTACATCCTCTGACATTTCTAGCAGTGACTATAGACACCATCACTCATACAGCTGGCTTGGGGATTTACATCCTCTGACATTTCTAGCTGTGACTATAGACACCATCACTCATACAGCTGGCTTGGGATTACATCCTCTGACATTTCTAGCAGTGACTATAGACACCATCACTCATACAGCTGGCTTGGGGATTACATCCTCTGACATTTCTAGCAGTGACTATAGACACCATCACTCATACAGCTGGCTTGGGGATTACATCCTCTGACATTTCTAGCAGTGACTATAGACACCATCACTCATACAGCTGGCTTTAGGGATTACATCCTCTGACATTTCTAGCAGTGACTATAGACACCATCACTCATACAGCACTGAGTTTGCTACTAAATGAAGGTTATTCTAAGAAGGGCACCATGTCCTCCTTCGAGTCGACCGATGAACGCTGATGGTCCATGACGCCATGGCTGGTCTGTGATCTGGACTATCAGATTATCAGTCGTCTGTGGCTGGGTTAGGTCGCTGTCTGTGGGTATCTGGACTATCAGATTATCAGTCGTCTGTGGCTGGGTTAGGTCGCTGTCTGTGGGTATCTGGACTATCAGATTATCAGTCGTCTGTGGCTGGGTTAGGTCGCTGTCTGTGGGTGTCTGGACTATCAGATTATCAGTCGTCTGTGGTTGGGTTAGGTCGCTGTCTGTGGGTATCTGGACTATCAGATTATCAGTCGTCTGTGGCGGGGTTAGGTCGCTGTCTGTGGGTATCTGGACTATCAGTTTACCAGACGTCTGTGGTTGGGTTAGGTCGCTGTCTGTGGGTATCTGGACTATCAGGTTATCAATCGTCTGTGGTTGGGTTAGGTCGCTGTCTGTGGGTGTCTGGACTATCAGATTATCAGTCGTCTGTGGTTGGGTTAGGTCGCTGTCTGTGGGTATCTGGACTATCAGATTATCAGTCGTCTGTGGCTGGGTAAGGTCGCTATAGTGGGTCCGTGACCTTTGACGGTTTCACCTATGCTCCCGACATGCTCTGTAGCAATACTGTATTTTACATATCATTAAATCCAAGAATGCTCGTGGTTTCCACAGACAATTAAAAGCTATTTGGCGTCACTATGAGGACGTATAAACAAGATTATAATATTCCTGTACGTAACATTCAAATAAATCAAGGTAAAACTGCATCACTGGTTAAATATATTAAATGACGACTACAATATATCACTGGAAGGAAACACAGGACAATATGGACAAAAGTGTACTCAGAACAATAGTAATGCTCATTATTCATTTACCTGCCCAAAGTCGGCTTTCATCTGTGTGTTACCGCCGTCTGCAGTTTTTCCTGTAGTTTTCAGTAATTACGACAAGGATGAAACAGGGTGACGGCTACCGGAGGACCATGCTGTCGGTGTCGCTCCTTACCATACACAACAGAGCAGGAACATGAAACAGTACAACAACAATACCTCCCCTACTCTACTATGGCCTTTCATAATCCGTGAAAGTCTGTGTCGTGTGAAGCACCGCGGGAACCTGTTCTGTTAAACCACAGCATTAGACTTTCCGGAATATTCTCTAACCAGTAGGTGGGCTAAATTATCTCTCCGTTTTGTGTTTATAATGTCAAAGTTGCCTGGAGATGTTTGAACACCGACTTCCAAAGTAACTGTTCTCAGCCATTATTGGGTTACACAATCACAGGCAACTTGTCATTGGTGGTACCTTGGGAAGTTCAGTTCACATTGAATTTCGTTCTAACATTCTGGACTTTCATAAAGCATTCATAATTAACTACGGCATTGGACAATGAGTGAGCAAATTATATGGTTTGCCTCCGAGTTTGACGGAGTTGCCTGATAGATGTCTAGTTTATGTCTGATAATATCATTTCCAAAACAAACTACATGTATGTTTAACTAATATTTAATGATAACCCTGAGAAGACAATTTACTCCGTCATAAGTAAAAAAGATGAAGTACAACCACATCGTGCAAGTAATAACTTGCAAAATGTAAGTTTTAATGTCTGTGAGTGGATGATATTTCCTCATACCAATCAAGAATTACAACGATGTTGTGAATGACCTACTAACCCAGAATACAACCATCAATACCACGAGAGCTTTGTGTACACTATTGTAGCACACCATGCGGCATGACATCCGTCTACCTCATTAGTATATGTAAAGTAGTACACCATGCGACATGACATCCGTCTACCTCATTAGTATATGTAAAGTAGTACACCATGCGACATGACATCCGTCTACCTCATTAGTATATGTAAAGTAGGACACCATGCGACATGACATCCGTCTACCTCATTAGTATATGTAAAGTAGTACACCATGCGACATGCATCCGTCTACCCTCATTATATATGTAAAGTATATGCGTCTCATGCACCGTCTACCTCATTAGTATATGTAAAGTAGGACACCATGCGACATCGCATCCGTCTACCTCATTAGTATATGTAAAGTAGGACACCATGCGACATGACATCCGTCTACCTCATTAGTATATGTAAAGTAGTACACCATGCGACATGACATCCGTCTACCTCATTAGTATATGTAAAGTAGGACACCATGCGACATCGCATCCGTCTACCTCATGGATATATTCACAGGGACAACATGCGACATGACATCCGTCTACCTCATTAGTATATGTAAAGTAGGACACCATGCGACATCGCATCCGTCTACCTCATTAGTATATGTAAAGTAGTACACCATGCGACATGACATCCGTCTACCTCATTAGTATATGTAAAGTAGGACACCATGCGACATCGCATCCGTCTACCTCATTAGTATATGTAAAGTGATCACCATGACATCGCAACACGTGTTATGTGATCCATCGCATCCGTCTACCTCATTAGTACAAAGTAGGACACATTGCGACATTCACGTTTTTGGATCCTTCACAGGCCAACACGTTTTTGGATCCTTCACAGACCAACACGTGTTTTGATCCATCACAGGACAACACGTATTTTGATCCTTCACAGGCCAACACGTGTTTGGATCCTTCTCAGGAGAACACCAATTTGGATCCTTCACAGGACAATATATCTTTGGATCTTTCACTTTCCTGTAACTGGCACACTGAGTATCACCTTATGAGCTTCCACTGGAGGCGAGTATACGGCCACAGTGTTGCCAGTTCACCCGACCCTGGTTGGCACATTGTGCTGTCAGAGTCTTCTGGTCTGTCGCACCCCCTGTATAGGAATCTCTAAACATCCCACGTGACAGTAACTGTAAACGAGTGAGTGATTGCAGTTATTTATGGCTATTCTTTAAATATTTCTATTATACATTGAGAAGATAAATAAATTCCAGATGATTTAGGGCGTGTCCCACATAGGGTAGATAGACCTGTGTATTTCTTAGGAACTTTGTTGTGTTTCATGGTTTTTGTTTTATCAGTATGTATGGATCCTTGACCTGTGCAACCGAGACATTCTGTTTTCACCGACTTGACAATACCCAGCACTGTGACATGGAGAGGTGGTGTAACTCATGTCGTGCAGCTTCAAGGTCTTTAATGCAACCAGTCGTCGCCTGACTTGACAATACCCAGCACTGTGACATGGAGAGGTGGTGTAACTCATGTCGTGCAGCTTCAAGGTCCGCAACCAGTCGTCGCCTCTTTAATGACAGACCAGTCGTCGCCTGCAACCAGTCGTCGCCTGACTTGACAATACCCAGCACTGTGACATGGAGAGGTGGTGTAACTCATGTCGTGCAGCTTCAAGGTCCTTTAATGCAACCAGTCGTCGCCTGACTTGACAATACCCAGCACTGTGACATGGAGAGGTGGTGTAACTCATGTCGTGCAGCTTCAAGGTCCTTAATGCAACCAGTCGTCGCCTGACTTGACAATACCCAGCACTGTGACATGGAGAGGTGGTGTAACTCATGTCGTGCAGCTTCAAGGTCTTTAATGCAACCAGTCGTCGCCTGACTTGACAATACCCAGCACTGTGACATGGAGAGGTGGTGTAACTCATGTCGTGCAGCTTCAAGGTCCTTTAATGCAACCAGTCGTCGCCTGACTTGACAATACCCAGCACTGTGACATGGAGAGGTGGTGTAACTCATGTCGTGCAGCTTCAAGGTCCTTAATGCAACCAGTCGTCGCCTGACAATACCCAGCACTGTGACATGGAGAGGTGGTGTAACTCATGAGCTTCAATACCCACTGTGATATGGAGCACTGTGACATGGACATGGAGGGTGGTGTAACTCATGTCGTGCAGCTTCAAGGTCCTTAATGCAACCAGTCGTCGCCTGACTTGACAATGGTGTACCCAGCACTGTGACATGGAGAGGTGGTGTAACTCATGTCGTGCAGCTTCAAAGGTCTTTAATGCAACCAGTCGTCGCCTGACTTGACAATACCCAGCACTGTGACATGGAGAGGTGGTGTAACTCATGTCGTGCAGCTTAAAGGTCTTTAATGCAACCAGTCGTCGCCTGACTTGACCAAGCACTGTGACATGGAGAGGTGGTGTAGCTCGTGTCGTGCACCTTAAAGGTCTTTAATGCAACCAGTCGTCGCCTGACTTGACAATACCAAGCACTGTGACATGGAGAGGTGGTGTAACTCGTGTCGTGCAGCTTCAAGGTCTTTAATGCAACCAGTCGTCGCCTGACTTGACAATACCAAGCACTGTGACATGGAGAGGTGGTGTAACTCATGTCGTGCAGCTTCACGGTCTTTAATGCAACCAGTCGTCGCCTGAAAAACCAGGGTGTTCTAAGTCCACTTCTTGAAGAAAAATGAGTTACGGCTATCATACTACAGCTGAGGTGTTATTCGATCTTCTGTTTCAGCTGAAAATATGCACTGGAAGTATCATTTTCAGATTTTAAGATTGTTATATCTTCTCTAAATCAATGTTTCTGTAAGGACCACACTGTTTTAAGTAATGGACCAATCACTGATCAGTTTTGCATCACATGACCTGGAGCTACAACACTCTGGCTTGACAATACAGATTCAGACCAGCGTGTTCTTTGTCACTTGGAAATCACTAACATCACAATCCCCTTTTCTTACCATTTAGTGAAAATTGTCCAATCAAAATTACACAAAAGGGGGAAAACAGTGATCTTAAGCATTCTAAACCTTAATTTGGCCAGACTCAATAGGCATAATTGACTATTTGGCATTTTTTGTGTGTGGAGATGGAACATTCACTTCAGACGAAAGTGGACTTTTGCTAAATCCAAACTACTCCAAGTGCAGATTCTAAGTGAAAACTACCCTTAATGTTGATATAATTGAACCATAACTATTATTGGAGGTGTTTACAATGGATTTCAACTTACATACACCGCATTGACAGTGAATAGTTATGAACATTCCTTGCAATAAGGTCTCTGTATTCCATGGAACCCGTTCCGCCCATCAAGTACATTGTAGTAGTAGTAGGCCTTCTGTTTAAAGAAACCACCTTTCTCAAAGACAAAACAAGAGCATCTTTCGATAACAATATTTATTTGTCAAAGTATCAACATTAAAACAGTAACTGCACGTGTGTGATTTCTTTATATGAAGATGGAAATGTTTATACTGAAGAAATATATGCCAAATGGTAAAATTATGTTGTGTGTCTATTCCTATACTACCGATAATAGGGCCTGGTATCGAAGAAGCTATTTGATGCCATTTTACACAAAATATTCGTCGCCCTAGCAACTAGCAAGTAAAAAGATAGCACTGGATTGAAAACATCAAACAATCGTTAGTGAATCTGCTGTTTGAGGAAACAGGATCCATGAATTAGTGAGACCTCATTTTGGGGGAAAGTGCAATCATGAATTGCTTGTCAACAGGATTCATGAATTTCCGAATTGCATGGATATCCTTGGCTTTCCCATCTGTCATCCTATAAAGTAGTCATAACGGTTTCAGACAGTGTGAAGCCATCATCCAAGTTTGGTATTTCAAAGGGCACAAATCTATGCTAACATGTCATTATCTAACTTTAACTGTCGTTGAGGGGCGTTCAGTTGTTCTAGGTTTAGATATCTGGCTTCTATTTCAGGGGTGGAGACTAACACATAACCAAGGACATTTCGCTGGCTTGATCAGTATGTTCCTCTATATATATCCTGTATATCTTAGTACAGCGAACACCTGCCAGTCTCCCTTCACAATGACATAACCATCATTGGGATGCACACTTGTATCTTGACTGCTGAACATGACATGGTATATTGTGATTAAAAACTATTGTTTTTATATAAACAAACAAACAATGCATAACAGCCATTGTTCTGTGTGTATTACCTGAGTGAGCAGTGCTGCTTGATCAGTATGTTCCTCTATATATATCCTGTATATCTTAGCAGTGCTGCTTGATCAGTATGTTCCTCTATATATATCCTGTATATCTTAGCAGTGCTGCTTGATCAGTATGTTCCTCTATATATATCCTGTATATCTTAGCAGTGCTGCTTGATCAGTATGTTCCTCTATATATATCCTGTATATCTTAGCAGTGCTGCTTGATCAGTATGTTCCTCTATATATATCCTGTATATCTTAGCAGTGCTGCTTGATCAGTATGTTCCTCTATATATATCCTGTATATCTTAGCAGTGCTGCTTGATCAGTATGTTCCTCTATATATATCCTGTATATCTTAGCAGTGCTGCTTGATCAGTATGTTCCTCTATATATAACCTGTATATCTTAGCAGTGCTGCTTGATCAGTATGTTCCTCTATATATATCCTGATCAGCATGTTCCTCTATATATATCCTGTATATCTTAGCAGTGCTGCTTGATCAGTATGTTCCTCTATATATATCCTGTATATCTTAGCAGTGCTGCTTGATCAGTATGTTCCTCTATATATATCCTGTATATCTTAGCAGTGCTGCTTGATCAGTATGTTCCTCTATATATATATCCTGTATATCTTAGCAGTGCTGCTTGCGGTGCTGCATCAGTATGTTCCTCTATATATATCCTGTATATCTTAGCAGTGCTGCTTGATCAGTATGTTCCTCTATATATATCCTGTATATCTTAGCAGTGCTGCTTGATCAGTATGTTCCTCTATATATATCCTGTATATCTTAGCATCTTAGCAGTGCTGCTTGATCAGTATGTTCCTCTATATATATCCTGTATATCTTAGCAGTGCTGCTTGATCAGTATGTTCCTCTATATATATCCTGTATATCTTAGCAGTGCTGCTTGATCAGTATGTTCCTATATATATCCTGTATATCTTAGCTATATATAACCTGTATATCTTAGCAGTGCTGCTTGATCAGTATGTTCCTCTATATATATCCTGTATATCTTAGCAGTGCTGCTTTGAGTGAAGGAACCCGTGATAAAGACTACACAGAAAACTACAACTTGGACATACCATCAAAATTAACTAAGTATCGAGCAGCTGACAAATTATGCCTGGAATCTTCTAGCGGATAACGTCATGCGAAGCACAAAATGAAAGCTGTCGCACAGTCAGCAGTGTTTATTCTCCAACCAGCACTATTTCGCATCATTAAAACGTAAAATTGTTTGGGACAAAGACCCACAGAAACTGACAAGGGCAAATGAACATTAAAGTAGTCTTAAATTAAAACGATTGCAGCAATGCAGATTGTTTGTCGCCACTGTCCGTAATAGCTTTCTTCGAGATGTTTTTCCTTTCATTACATGTGTCAGAATGAGATGCCCCCAGCTGTGAATGACTCAATCAGTGTCAATGGGAACTCGCAATGGGGCAAGAAATCTTGCAACTAGTCCTTTAAAAACAAATTACAGGACAAAAACAGCTTAAACATTTCTTGTGAAATCTGCGTTTCACATCGTGCTGATAAATTGTTTAGCTTGTTATGAGGACATTCCAATGTAGAGATCTGGCGCAGTTCAATTCTCTGTTCCGTTATTTGAATGGACTAGCGACTCTCGGTACAACATTTGATTCACCATACAATGCTTAGTCCAACATGATTACATCGAGCAACAATAACTAGTTCAAGCTGAAGGTTGGTGTTGTACTCTGGGAATGACATTGAGAAGGGAATCACAAAACAGGCCAATTGTCTACATTATTGTCAACTTCTATATTATGAGGAAAACAACGTTTCGGGATGTCTTCATACTCCTTAATCAGGTAGAATGTGTTCTTAAACACTGTGTACCTTAAAATCGTGCCCGAAACGTTTCTTAAAGTAAAGAAGTCGATAACTAAAGTGTGTCGTTGTGCTGTTGTTATACACACAAAAGACTCTAGACGAGATACGAAGCACGCTATATGTCTGTTTATGTTCTAATTCTCTTCGATCAACCGAACATAAAATATTTATTTTGAATAACAAAACACACATTAGGGTTATGTCTACCGCAGCTCAACGAGCAGACGAGCAGGTTTATTTACAAAGTACATGTGCAATGTTTACGCGATGCTTAGGCCGTACATTCGTCTTCCTGCAAAACAATGTATGCAAAATTAACTTTAATTAGCAGATAGTTGCAATATTTAAGAGAATGATTAAAACACTTAATAGGCGTTAGGATAAAACTCCAATTCACAATAATTTGTATATTCATTTCATATGTTCATATATATATATATATAATTTTAAAGAAGAATACTTATCTTGTAGGGGCGGTGGGGTAGCCTAATGGTTAAAGCGTTGGCTCGTCACGCCGAAGACCCGGGTTCGAATCCCCACATGGGTACAATGTGTGAAGCCCATTTCTGGTGTCCCCCGCCGTGATGTTGCTGGAAAATTGCTAAAAGCGGCGTAAAACCAAAACTCAGTCAGTCAGACTATCTTGTGAATTTCCGAGATATCTTCAGACGTCTCCAGCTCCGCCGTCCCATTCATGGTCTACTAGCTGATAATGACTCTTCGAAAACACTTGAACTTACGCAAAAGTACCATAAGGTTTCAATTGCCAAACAGCATGAACAACTTCCATACGGAATCATTTACTCAGTCAATTTAATGGAGATAGCTGCTCGCCTGCACAGTGCGAAGACCTCGAATGATTGTTCATTCTTCTCCATACACCAAGAAACCTCTCACGTGACTTCGTGACACCACTTTCACGTGCAACTCAACCCTGCTGCGTTAGCCAAACCTGTACCGTATTTACCCAAAATAAATTAATTTATGTTCTAATTCTCTTCGATCAACCGAATATAAAATATCTATTTTGTATAACAAAACACACATTAGGGTTATGTCTACCGCAGCTCGAAATTAAAAGAACGGGTGTTTGTGTTCGGACATTTTATTCTTACAAACCCAACAACGATGTTACACTCAACAATTCTTTGACATTATCTTTCACGTACCCGTCCTTTGCATTTTCAGAAGCCCAGCGGACATGTATTTTGAACAGACGGTCTGGTACACCTGCACTAGCTGCAGTCGTGGCGCCACCAGAACGAAAACTATGCAGTCCTATTTTCTTAACATCTTCCCCTATAACTTTGAATTTTTCAATAAATATTTCTCTGGCTCTAGAATAAGAAATAGGTGCGTTTCCCCTCAGTATGTGATATCCACGCTTTTTACAAAAACTTAACTTTCTAAATAAGTATTCTTGTGAATGTTCGCAAATTCCAGCTTTCTCTATATAACGACGTAGCATAGCAACAGGACAGAGTTCGGATCCAGAAGCTGAAATCAAAACATGTTTACCATCTCTATAGATATCAGTCTTGCTTGTTTCTATAAAAATGCGCATATACCCATCACAGAAAGTTATATCTGACCTTCTTATACTAGCAACCTCAGAAAATCTGAAAAAGCCTGCAAACGAAATAAGTGACATTGCAAGAAACCTTAAGTCTAACAGCGAACAATCTGTTTTACCAAACTCAGAAACCAACTTTCTCAACATATCAGTATCAATCGGTTCTTTCTTTTGCACTGGTTCACTATAATGCCTCATAGCTGCTTCTCTAATGTTCTTGATAAGATCGTTCTGGCACGGATCTGTCAAACCCGCCATTCTGTGAGCCCAGCTTATACCATATATAGCTTCAACTACAGTCGGTGAATGTTTGCCTTGTTGAATTAGGGAAGTAAGATACAACCCAACATGAAAAGAAGTTGCTGGTAAACTGCTCACTTCATCAAACGTTGATGCCCACTTTTGCCATAATTTAAAAGCTCTTTTGTATTTCTGAACTGTAGAAGTTGCTTTCGATTGACAGACAATATGAGGCATTTCCCTTGACAGATTTATTAAGTCTTCATGGACCAAAGATTCACGATGCTTCCATATACCAGCGGAAAACAAATCTGCAAATTCAACAAAGAGAGTTAATTCTGATTGCAATAATGTGTCCACTAAATTTATCAAATAGACCTTTTCTGCTGCCACCTGTAATGGAATTGTTAGCACTAAGCTGTATCATATCTGAAACGAAATGTCTAGGCTTGTCCTTCCAAAACAGCATTGGCCAAAACGGAGCAGACGTCCACATAGGAACAACTAAAGTTACTTGTGCTTGGCAACTCAAAACAAACCGAATAGTCTTTGGTATAAGATGTACTGGTGGAACAGCCCAGTCGTTATTTCCCACCCATTGCTGTGTGAACGCATCTACTGCTTCTGTGCCAGGAACCCAAACTCTGGAATTAAACCTCACTAACTTGGTGTTAATGTGATTTGCAAATCGATCGATGGAATGTGGGCCCCATCTTTTATCCAGGAATCTGAAAACCAAATCAGTTATTTTCCAGTCATCAGAATCTTGAAATCTGCTCAAAGCATCAGCCTTTTCATTATCCGATCTAGGGATCCAACTGAACTTTAGCCTTATATTGTAAACACTAGCTGTAACAAATATTGACATAGAAAGCTTTTGCAAGTCTTTTTTGAAACTTCGACACGAGGCAATGTGACAGCAAGGCTTACTGTCCGTGAACCATTTTACAGATCTTCCGCACAAATATATTTGAAAAGGCATTCAAAGTTAATTCAACAGCCTTCATTTCCCTCCACGTTGAACTTAACTTGGCCTGTTCCGAGTCCCACGTACTTTGAAATACATGTTCAGAGTTTGCAATATGACCTGCGCAACCGATATCACTCGCATCAGAAAAAACAGCAATCATGGGCATACAGCTCACTGACAACGATCTAGGCTTTAAGGAATGAATATTGTCTCTCCAGAACAAAAGTTCGTACACACATTCTGGATTATTCATTTTCAGAACTTATCCCAAGATGAAGACTTCTGAATCTCTGCATGCATCTGTCTTGAAAGCAGACGACAAATATCGCCAAACACTGGAGTCAGTGATATGATCTTCCCTGTCAAACTGGCCAAACTTCTCGCTGTAAATCTAGGTAAAGCAGCAACGAAACCTTCATAAACACATCTTATATCCTCTGTTTTTCTCTCAGAAACGGAAAGAACACCTTGATCTAAATCCCAAACAAATCCGAGCCATTCCATTTTTGTGTTTGGAACCCACACTGATTTTTCAACATTATGTACGAAACCACATTAGTTCAAAGTATCCTTTACCATATCAGAATGTTGAAAAGATACTTCTCTAGATTCATCGTATCCAAAACCATCATCAAGGTACACCACAATGTTAATTGAATGATTCCTCCAGTATTTAACTAATGGACGTAAACACTTTGTAAAAATGTACGGGGCAGAAGAAAGGCCAAAAGGCAATACTGTAAAACAGAAATATTTTACACAACCATTAAACTTCCAAGCAAACCCCACAAACTGTTGCTGGCTAGGATGAATGTCAATGTGATGGTACCCTGACTTTAAGTCAAATTTGAACATGTAACCGGTCTCCTTGACAAAATCTAGTGCGGTTTTATGACCTTCGAAAACAATCTTTTCTTTCCACACAAACTGATTTACAAATCTCAAGTCTAGAATGAGCCTCTTTTTTCCTGAACGTTGTATGGAAACCGATAAAGGATTGACAACATGGGGTAATGTATCTATCTGAATAATACACTTGTTCTTCAGGAGTTCTTGAATAGCATCTGTAACAAACTCTGCATTTTTTATGGCTGATCGATTATTATTATCAAAATGTGAAGCTGGACTTTCAATAAAAGGAATGATGTAGCCATCACGTATAACGTATAGTGTCAATTACAAAGTTTGGAGCACCAATGTCAATCCAAAACGATAAATTCCTCCTTAAACTACCTTTGACAATAACTGTAGATTTGGATTCAAACTCGTATGTTCTAAACTCTTGTAAACAAACTGAATCCAGTTTTGCAAAAGTACCTTCCATGTCCACGCTATTTCCACCAACTGTTCCATTTTCCTGAACTTGACCGTTCGCTTTGTCCATACTGAATGGGTTCATATCAAATGCCGCTCTTGGGTCCGACAAACTTGTTCTACGATCTGACGTTGTACTACTTCTTGAGTGTTTCGCTTGACTGCTCACGCTGGGTTGTACTTGCTGTCTGGGCTGCGCGTTGTGAAGTTGCAAGTGGGCAAGACGCCCTCCAGTGCCCGAATCCACCGCAGTAGAAACATTGTTGGTTTGGGGAAGGGCCTCGTTTGATAGAACGAAAGGGCTGATTCTGCATTGGGTATAAACTTGAAGCATTAACATTAACATCATTATTATGAGGAGACGACACAGTAGCAGACACATTCTGATACTTTCCTCTAGACTTGAAGGAGGAAGCACGTCGTTTGCGCAAGGCTTTCGTCTCCGCTTTCTCAAACCTACGTTCTTCCTCTGAACCTGAAGCAATTTCATCACCTTCCAACTCTGATACAACACCCCAACCAGAAGGAGAACGATCAGCCAGCCTAATATGTTTGTTTCTCCTATGGATGTCAGCAGAAAGTGTTTGCAGAGATTCTAAACCCTCTGCATAACGTTGTGTTTTAATAAGTCTGAAAGATGTGTCTATCTTGTCCAATAGGCCAAAATTGAACTTGTACTGTAGTTGATTTCCTTTGAATCGGAACGAAGGAATTTCAGAATCTTTGTAAGCTCTTTTAAATGCAGTAAGAGATCTTTGTTCAGTCTCTTCAATAATCTCGCGTTGAAAAGTTTTTAATTTTATGTCCATATAGTCTTTAAACAGTTGAAATGTTTCATACCCTTCTACCGTGTCCTTTGATGTAGGCTCTCGTTGTACTCCCAATTCCTGGGGGCTAGAAGGATGAGAAACTGCCTGCTGCTCCATGGAAAAACACGTAATGGAGATAGCTGCTCGCCTGCACAGTGCGAAGACCTCGAATGATTGTTCATTCTTCTCCATACACCAAGAAACCTCTCTCACGTGACTTCGTGACACCACTTTCACGTGCAACTCAACCCTGCTGCGTTAGCCAAACCTGTACCGTATTTACCCAAAATAAATTAATTTAATTACTCTTTAGTAAAAGACACTAGACGAGATATGAACCAAGCTATATGTCTGTTTAATTACTCTTGAGTAAATGACTCTAGACGAGATACGAAGCACGCTATATGTCTGTTTAATTACTCTTTAGTAAAAGACACTAGACGAGATATGAACAAGGCTATATGTCTGTTTAATTACTCTTGTGTAAAAGCCATAAGAATATTAACGAGATTTAGAACGGGATTTAGAAGTGAGAGACGTGTGTTTATTCAGTAAGGGGGCCACAGGCCCTTTATACACATACATGTCAGAAGGATTCAAGATATGACATGAAGCGCCATAAAAGTGACGGAATGAACATAGAGGTATAATTGTACAGAGATGTGAACACAAGATCAGCAGGATGCAAAATATTTCATACGTTTTTTCATAGCTAAAAATATATATTTAGCAAGGTTGTTTATAACAATATTATTTTTAGAAGTTAACAGTAGAGCTAGCTTGTTTTCAGAAGGATATACATGATAAAAACGTGGTATGAGAGATGCTCTCAGATCGTCATAGAATGGACATTCAAGGCAAAAATGGTATTCTGATTCGATCATAGGAATAACACACAAGGGACACAACCGTTCGTTGCGTGCAAGATTTAAACGTCTTCCATGTTCAACCATTAACATATGATTTGAACAGCTAAATCTACAAAGGGCAAATACAATATACCTTCACATTTCCAGCAATAATGTAATATTCTTCTGACAGTCATTTTTATCTGTCTGAAAAAATCTAGTTTAGTATATTTTTCAAGATCTGAAGCCCACGTTTGAAGATCACTATCAATACACCTCTGCTTAATTTGTATGAGGAAATTGTTTACATTTGTAATTTGTTGATCAACCCAAACATTTCCAAAACCATAGCTGAAGAGAAGTTTCTTAACTCTCAAAGCCCAACAATCACGATTCTTTTCAGCTGAACCAATACTGATATTTATATACGTTATACAAAATAATGTTCTCATCTTGACTTATTAACCTGGTCCAGTATTTCACAATCTTATAGTAGATATTAACCTTCAAAGAATAGCGACCTATTTCACCACGTGCAATGATGTTTGGAGTAGTAATAGGTCGGTGAAGTATTTGCTTACAAAACTTGTCATGAATATTTTGTATATTTGGTGAGGGATGAAAACCCCAAACTTCAGAACCATACATCAAGATTGGAAGAATTTTAACATCAAATATATGTAATAAGACTTTCAGTGGTAAATTTGTAAAGTTTTTCATAGAGGACCTAACAACAGACAGTACTTTCCAGGATTGTTCTGCTAACGCTTTTTGGGTTTGATACCAATTCCAGAGCAAGAGAAATGGACGCCGAGATCATTATATGATGAGACTATCTCTAAAGGGGTTCCGTTTAAAAAGAATTTTTCATATTTCCTTAGTCTACCTGCTTTTCTAAAAACAATAATTTTAGTCTTATCAATGTTTATTTTAAGTTTCCATTTATTGCAATACGTGCTTAACTTATCAATTCTCTTCTGCAGCCCTAGAACTGTACCATCAAATAGAACAATGTCATCGGCGAACAGCAGAATAAACAATTCAATAAAATCTAAATCGATACACCTCTGATTATCAGCAGACAAATATTCAACTAGATCATTGATAAAAAAGGAGAACAAAAATGGAGATAGTTGACACCCTTGGCGTACTCCATACATGCATTCAAAGAAAGAGGTATAACCTGTTTTTAAGTGAGACACATGACTTTACATTTGGTACATATTTTTAAGGAAAGAGAACATCTTTCCTTTCACAATTCCAAGCCGCAGCTTGTAAAGTAAACTATTTCTGAACAGAATCGAACGCAGCCTTTAAATCGACAAAAGCACAGGAAAGCCGTCCCTTATATAATGATTAGTATTTATTAACGACTGTATGAAGAATACAAATATTATCAGCTGTTTGGAAACCATGTCTAAAACCAGCTTGCTCTGGGGTGAAACATTCTTCTTGCTGAGCCCATGCATACAACCTGCTATTAATGACTTTAGCAAATATCTTTCCTGAAACTTCCAAAAGTGTAATCGGTCTATTGTTGGAAGGTATATCTACACCGCCCTGTTTATGCAGAGGAATAATAACACCTTGAGTCCAGGCTGACCAGGATGAACAAAGCTGCTGATAAAACGTCCACGCATCGAGGTACCGCTGTTTATCACTGAAACTGTTACTTGCATGAAATGCACGGAGAAAACGACGCGCCTCACGACGAGCTTCCATGCATTCTCTATCAAACTAGTTACCTCCCCTGGTATCACCACATTCACCTGAAGAGACAACCTTTTTACAATGCTCAGCACACGACTGCATTATAGAATGAAACAAACTCAAGGCTTGGGATATTTCACCATGATCCACCAACGAGTAGAACAGATTAATATCTTCAGGACTAATTTTGTCCCAATTTCCAACATAAATATCATTTCTATTAGTGTCATTTTTCAAAACGAACTTAACCTTAGGAACAATATTATCTTCACAAGTGACAGGGTTGGAACTCTCAGTGTTAACGGATAAAGAATAAACTATAGGTAGATGAGAAGATTCCACTTCATCAGCAATATCAAAACTGTTAAACAGTTCAAAGGCATTTTCTGTACAAAGAACATAATCTACAGTACTTTGTCCATTATGTGCAAAGCACGTAACTTTGCCAATACCCTTATCGTTGAACAAACGACCATTACAAATGATAACTCCTGTAGTTTTACAAAAACTCAAGAGTTGATGTGCACGTTTGTTGATTACACGATCCTGGGATACACGTGGCTCAATCCCATCCTGGTAGTTTATGTCCTCATCAATTGGTAATAGGTGGGGTCATCGTGAATAATGATATCGGAATACACATCACTACCAGTTCGTCCATTAAAGTCTCCTTGGAGTATAATTTGACAGTCAGAATCCTTTGATCGAAAATTTGTAATATTATCTTCCAGAATAGTGAATATTGGTTTATTACCAAAATGAAACATATACAACACCATAATATAACACGTGCAATGAACGGTGGCTGTGTATCTTTAACCACATTATATCTGTACAACAACTGTTTATACAACACCATAATATAAGACGTGCAATGAACGGTGGCTGTGTATCTTTAACAACATTATATCTGTACAACAACTGCTTATACAACGACATACTATAACACGTACAATGAACGGTGGCTGTGTATCGTTAACCACATTATATCTGTACATCTGCTTATACACCACCATAATATAACACGTGCAATGAACGGTGGCTGTGTATCTTTAACCACAGTATATCTGTACAACAACTGTTTATACAACACCAACAAAACACGTACAATAAACGGTGGTTGTGTATCTTTAACCACATTATATCTGTACAACAACTGTTTATACAACACCATAATATAACACGTACAATGAACGGTGGCTATGTATCTTTAACCACAGTATATCTGTACAACAACTGTTTATACAACACCATAATATAACACGTACAATGAACGGTGGCTGTGTATCTTTAACCACAGTATATCTGTACAACAACTGTTTATACAACACCATAATATAACACGTGCAATGAACGGTGGCTGTGTATCTTTAACCACATTATATCTGTACAACAACTGTTTATACAACACCATAATATAACACGTGCAATGAACGGTGACTGTACATCTTTAGTGGCTGTGTATCTTTAACCACAGTATATCTGTACAACAACTGTTTAGACAACACCATGATATAACACATGCAATGAACGGTGGCTGTGTATCTTTAACCACAGTATATCTGTACAACAACTGTTTATACAGCACCATAATATAACACGTGCAATGAACGGTGGCTGTGTATCTTTAGTGGCTGTGTATCTTTAAGCACAGTATATCTGTACAACAACTGTTTATACAACACCATAATATAACACGTGCAATGAACGGTGGCTGTGTATCTTTAACCACATTATATCTGTACAACAACTGTTTATACAACACCATAATATAACACGTGCAATGAACGGTGGCTGTGTATCTTTAACCACATTATATCTGTACAACAACTGTTTATACAACACCATAATATAACACGTGCAATGAACGGTGGCTGTGTATCTTTAACCACATTATATCTGTACAACAACTGTTTATACAACACCATAATATAGCACGTACAATGAACGGTGGCTGTGTATCTTTAACCACATTATATCTGTACAACAACTGTTTATACACCACCATAATATAACACGTGCAATGAACGGTGGCTGTGTATCTTTAACCACAGTATATCTGTACAACAACTGTTTATACAACACCATAATATAACACGTGCAATGAACGGTGGCTGTGTATCTTTAGTGGCTGTGTATCTTTAAGCACAGTATATCTGTACAACAACTGTTTATACAACACCATAATATAACACGTGCAATGAACGGTGGCTGTGTATCTTTAACCACATTATATCTGTACAACAACTGTTTATACAACACCATAATATAACACGTGCAATGAACGGTGGCTGTGTATCTTTAACCACATTATATCTGTACAACAACTGTTTATACAACACCATAATATAACACGTGCAATGAACGGTGGCTGTGTATCTTTAACCACATTATATCTGTACAACAACTGTTTATACAACACCATAATATAGCACGTGCAATGAACGGTGGCTGTGTATCTTTAACCACAGTATATCTGTACAACAACTGTTTATACAACACCAACAAAACACGTACAATGAACGGTGGCTATGTATCTTTAACCACAGTATATCTGTACAACAACTGTTTATACAACACCATAATATAACACGTACAATGAACGGTGGCTGTGTATCTTTAACCACAGTATATCTGTACAACAACTGTTTATACAACACCATAATATAACACGTGCAATGAACGGTGGCTGTGTATCTTTAACCACATTATATCTGTACAACAACTGTTTATACAACACCATAATATAACACGTGCAATGAACGGTGACTGTACATCTTTAGTGGCTGTGTATCTTTAACCACAGTATATCTGTACAACAACTGTTTATACAACACCATGATATAACACGTGCAATGAACGGTGGCTGTGTATCTTTAACCACAGTATATCTGTACAACAACTGTTTATACAACACCATAATATAACACGTGCAATGAACGGTGGCTGTGTATCTTTAGTGGCTGTGTATCTTTAAGCACAGTATATCTGTACAACAACTGTTTATACAACACCATAATATAACACGCAATGAACGGTGGCTGTGTATCTTTAACCACATTATATCTGTACAACAACTGTTTATACAACACCATAATATAACACGTGCAATGAACGGTGGCTGTGTATCTTTAACCACATTATATCTGTACAACAACCGTTTATACAACACCATAATATAACACGTGCAATGAACGGTGGCTGTGTATCTTTAACCACATTATATCTGTACAACAACTGTTTATACAACACCATAATATAACACGTGCAATGAACGGTGGCTGTGTATCTTTAACCACATTATATCTGTACAACAACTGTTTATACAACACCATAATATAACACGTACAATGAACGGTGGCTGTGTATCTTTAACCACATTATATCTGTACAACAACTGTTTATACAACACCAACAAAACACGTACAATGAACGGTGGCTGTGTATCTTTAACCACATTATATCTGTACAACAACTGTTTATACAACACCATAATATAACACGTGCAATGAACGGTGGCTGTGTATCTTTAACCACAGTATATCTGTACAACAACTGTTTATACAACACCATAATATAACACGTACAATGAACGGTGGCTGTGTATCTTTAACCACATTATATCTGTACAACAACTGTTTATACAACACCATAATATAACACGTACAATGAACGGTGGCTGTGTATCTTTAACCACATTATATCTGTACAACAACTGTTTATACAACACCATAATATAACACGTACAATGAACGGTGGCTGTGTATCTTTAACCACATTATATCTGTACAACAACTGTTTATACAACACCATAATATAACACGTGCAATGAACGGTGGCTGTGTATCTTTAACCACATTATATCTGTACAACAACTGTTTATACAACACCATAATATAACACGTGCAATGAACGGTGGCTGTAACTTTAGTGGCTGTGTATCTTTAACCACATTATATCTGTACAACAACTGTTTATACAACACCATAATATAACACGTGCAATGAACGGTGGCTGTGTATCTTTAACCACAGTATATCTGTACAACAACTGTTTATACAACACCATAATATAACACGTGCAATGAACGGTGGCTGTGTATCTTTAACCACATTATATCTGTACAACAACTGTTTATACAACACCATAATATAACACGTGCAATGAACGGTGGCTGTGTATCTTTAACCACATTATATCTGTACAACAACTGTTTATACAACACCATAATATAACACGTGCAATGAACGGTGGTGGCTGTGTATCTTTAACCACATTATATCTGTACAACAACTGTTTATACAACACCATAATATAACACGTGCAATGAACGGTGGCTGTGTATCTTTAACCACATTATATCTGTACAACAACTGTTTATACAACACCATAATATAACACGTGCAATGAACGGTGGCTGTGTATCTTTAACCACATTATATCTGTACAACAACTGTTTATACAACACCATAATATAACACGTGCAATGAACGGTGGCTGTGTATCTTTAACCACATTATATCTGTACAACAACTGTTTATACAACACCATAATATAACACGTGCAATGAACGGTGGCTGTGTATCTTTAACCACATTATATCTGTACAACAACTGTTTATACAACACCATAATATAACACGTACAATGAACGGTGGCTGTGTATCTTTAACCACAGTATATCTGTACAACAACTGTTTATACAACACCATAATATAACACGTGCAATGAACGGTGGCTGTGTATCTTTAACCACATTATATCTGTACAACAACTGTTTATACAACACCATAATATAACACGTGCAATGAACGGTGGCTGTGTATCTTTAACCACATTATATCTGTACAACAACTGTTTATACAACACCATAATATAACACGTGCAATGAACGGTGGCTGTGTATCTTTAACCACATTATATCTGTACAACAACTGTTTATACAACACCATAATATAACACGTGCAATGAACGGTGGCTGTGTATCTTTAACCACAGTATATCTGTACAACAACTGTTTATACAACACCATAATATAACACGTGCAATGAACGGTGGCTGTGTATCTTTAACCACATTATATCTGTACAACAACTGTTTATACAACACCATAATATAACACGTGCAATGAACGGTGGCTGTGTATCTTTAACCACATTATATCTGTACAACAACTGTTTATACAACACCATAATATAACACGTGCAATGAACGGTGGCTGTGTATCTTTAACCACATTATATCTGTACAACAACTGTTTATACAACACCAACAAAACACGTACAATGAACGGTGGCTGTGTATCTTTAACCACATTATATCTGTACAACAACTGTTTATACAACACCATAATATAACACGTACAATGAACGGTGGCTGTGTATCTTTAACCACATTATATCTGTACAACAACTGTTTATACAACACCATAATATAACACGTGCAATGAACGGTGGCTGTGTATCTTTAACCACATTATATCTGTACAACAACTGTTTATACAACACCATAATATAACACGTGCAATGAACGGTGGCTGTGTATCTTTAACCACATTATATCTGTACAACAACTGTTTATACAACACCATAATATAACACGTGCAATGAACGGTGGCTGTGTATCTTTAACCACAGTATATCTGTACAACAACTGTTTATACAACACCATAATATAACACGTGCAATGAACGGTGGCTGTGTATCTTTAACCACATTATATCTGTACAACAACTGTTTATACAACACCATAATATAACACGTGCAATGAATGGTGGCTGTGTATCTTTAACCACATTATATCTGTACAAACAACTGTTTATACAACACCATAATATAACACGTACAATGAACGGTGGCTGTGTATCTTTAACCACATTATATCTGTACAACAACTGTTTATACAACACCATAATATAACACGTGCAATGAACGGTGGCTGTGTATCTTTAACCACATTATATCTGTACAACAACTGTTTATACAACACCATAATATAACACGTACAATGAACGGTGGCTGTGTATCTTTAACCACATTATATCTGTACAACAACTGTTTATACAACACCATAACATAACACGTACAATGAACGGTGGCTGTGTATCTTTAACCACATTATATCTGTACAACAACTGTTTATACAACACCATAATATAACACGTTACAATGAACGGTGGCTGTGTATCTTTAACCACATTATATCTGTACAACAACTGTTTATACAACACCATAATATAACACGTGCAATGAACGGTGGCTGTGTATCTTTAACCACATTATATCTGTACAACAACTGTTTATACAACACCATAATATAACACGTACAATGAACGGTGGCTGTGTATCTTTAACCACATTATATCTGTACAACAACTGTTTATACAACACCATAATATAACACGTGCAATGAACGGTGGCTGTGTATCTTTAACCACAGTATATCTGTACAACAACTGTTTATACAACACCATAATATAACACGTGCAATGAACGGTGGCTGTGTATCTTTAACCACATTATATCTGTACAACAACTGTTTATACAACACCAACAAAACACGTACAATGAACGGTGACTGTGTATCTTTAACCACATTATATCTGTACAACAACTGTTTATACAACCCCATAATATAACACGTACAATGAACGGTGGCTGTGTATCTTCAACCACAGTATATCTGTACAACAACTGTTTATACAACACCATAATATAACACGTGCAATGAACGGTGGCTGTGTATCTTTAACCACATTATATCTGTACAACAACTGTTTATACAACACCATAATATAACACGTGCAATGAACGGTGGCTGTGTATCTTTAACCACATTATATCTGTACAACAACTGTTTATACAACACCATAATATAACACGTGCAATGAACGGGTGGCTTTGTATCTCTAACCACATTATATCTGTACAACAACTGTTTATACAACACCATAATATAAACACGTGCAATGAACGGTGGCTGTGTATCTTTAACCACATTATATCTGTACAACAACTGTTTATACAACACCATAATATAACACGTGCAATGAACGGTGGCTGTGTATCTTTAACCACATTATATCTGTACAACAACAACTGTTTATACAACACCATAATATAACACGTGCAATGAACGGTGGTACATCTTTAGTGGCTGTGTATCTTTAATCACAGTATATCTGTACAACAACTGTTTATACAACACCATAATATAACACGTGCAATGAACGGTGGCTGTGTATCTTTAACCACATTATATCTGTACAACAACTGTTTATACAACACCATAATATAACACGTGCAATGAACGGTGGCTGTGTATCTTTAACCACATTATATCTGTACAACAACTGTTTATACAACACCATAATATAACACGTACAATGAACGGTGGCTGTGTATCTTTAACCACATTATATCTGTACAACAACTGTTTATACAACACCATAATATAACACGTGCAATGAACGGTGGCTGTGTATCTTTAACCACATTATATCTGTACAACAACTGTTTATACAACACACCATAATATAACACGTGCAATGAACGGTGACTGTACATCTTTAGTGGCTGTGTATCTTTAATCACAGTATATCTGTACAACAACTGTTTATACAGCACCATAATATAACACGTGCAATGAACGGTGGCTGTGTATCTTTAGTGGCTGTGTATCTTTAAGCACAGTATATCTGTACAACAACTGTTTATACAACACCATAATATAACACGTGCAATGAACGGTGGCTGTGTATCTTTAACCACATTATATCTGTACAACAACTGTTTATACAACACCATAATATAACACGTGCAATGAACGGTGGCTGTGTATCTTTAACCACTTTATATCTGTACAACAACTGTTTATACACCACCATAATATAACACGTGCAATGAACGGGTGGCTTTGTATCTCTAACCACATTATATCTGTACAACAACTGTTTATACAACACCAACAAAACACGTACAATAAACGGTGGCTGTGTATCTTTAACCACATTATATCAGTACAACAACTGTTTATACAACACCATAATATAACACGTGCAATGAACGGTGGCTATGTATCTTTAACCACATTATATCTGTACAACAACTGTTTATACAACACCATAATATAACACGTACAATGAACGGTGGCTGTGTATCTTTAACCACATTATATCTGTACAACAACTGTTTATACAACACCATAATATAACACGTGCAATGAACGGTGGCTGTGTATCTTTAACCAAATTATATCTATATCTGTACAACAACTGTTTATACAACACCATAATATAACACGTGCAATGAACGGTGACTGTACATCTTTAGTGGCTGTGTATCTTTAATCACAGTATATCTGTACAACAACTGTTTATACAGCACCATAATATAACACGTGCAATGAACGGTGGCTGTGTATCTTTAGTGGCTGTGTATCTTTAAGCACAGTATATCTGTACAACAACTGTTTATACAACACCATAATATAACACGTGCAATGAATGGTGGCTGTGTATCTTTAACCACATTATATCTGTACAACAACTGTTTATACAACACCATAATATAACACGTGCAATGAGTGGTGGCTGTGTATCTTTAACCACTTTATATCCGTACAACAACTGTTTATACACCACCATAATATAACACGTGCAATGAACGGGTGGCTTTGTATCTCTAACCACATTATATCTGTACAACAACTGTTTATACAACACCATAATATAACACGCATTGACAATGAACGGTGGCTGTGTATCTTTAACCACATTATATCAGTACAACAACAACTGTTTATACAACACCATAATATAACACGTACAATGAACGGTGGCTGTGTATCTTTAACCACATTATATCTGTACAACAACTGTTTATACAACACCAACAAAACATGTACAATGAACGGTGGCTGTTTATCTTTAACCACATTATATCTGTACAACAACTGTTTATAAAACACCATAATATAACACGTGCAATGAATGGTGGCTGTGTATCTTTAACCACATTATATCTGTACAACAACTGTTTATACAACACCATAATATAACACGTTGACAATGAACGGTGGCTGTATCTTTAACCACATTATATCTGTACAACAACTGTTTATACAACACCATAATATAACACGTGCAATGAACGGTGGCTGTGTATCTTTAACCACATTATATCTGCAGTAACTAACAACTGTTTATACAACACCATAATATAACAAAAACACGTACAATGAACGGTGGCTGTGTATCTTTAACCACATTATATCTGTACAACAACTGTTTATACAACCTAAGAGCCATAATATAACACGTAATATAACAACACGTAATGAACGGTGGCTGTGTATCTTTAACCACAGTATATCTGTACAACAACCGTTTATACAACACCATAATATAACACGTTACAATGAACGGTGGCTGTGTATCTTTAACCACATTATATCTGTACAACAACTGTTTATACAACACCATAACATAACACGTGCAATGAACGGTGGCTGTGTATCTTTAACCACATTATATCTGTACAACAACTGTTTATACAACACCATAATATAACACGTGCAATGAACGGTGGCTGTGTATCTTTAACCACAGTATATCTGTACAACAACTGTTTATACAACACCATAATATAACACGTGCAATGAACGGTGGCTGTGTATCTTTAACCACATTATATCTGTACAACAACTGTTT